>NC_092810.1:88771409-89071409 GCF_040954645.1 Diabrotica undecimpunctata
TTTCGTGGACAGAAAATCAGAAGAAAGTATTCAAAATGTATTTTAAAACCCACATTAAACAAAAGAGGCGCCCCAAAAAATCGGAATGTGAAGATCTGATTTTAAAAAATCCTGATATATTAAAAAATAAAAATTGGCTCAAAATAAAGGTCTTCGTTCAAAATGAATATAAAAAGTGTTAAATGTCCAAGTTTTTTTCGAAATTCAGTTTTTCCAATATATACTAAGTTTTCGTTAAGTATTTTTATTTGTGTTTATATATTCAGTTTTGTTCATATTTTTATTATTTGTTTTTAAATATAAATAATGATTAAAATTAAATATTTATAACGAACATAGATACATGTTTTTTTTTTTTCGTTAGCCCTTGTTAAAAATTTACAAATGATTATCAATAATATAAATATAGCCCTTAAATAATCAGATTCGTTTACAATATAACAAATACAATACATTTGAATTCATTTTCCGTTTTCACCATCACTTTTATTGTGAACAAAAACCTGTCTACTTTGATTCAGATTTTTGGTTAAAATATATATATATTATATTACTTTAAATATTAAAGAAAGATTGGAAGACTATTAAGTAGTTTTCGAATCATTATTCCAGAGGTGGACTAAACCACCGTAATATAAAAATAGGAAGAACTAAGGTCGGTAAACTATAATTTGAATATACGTAACGAAATATACGCCGACGCTGGCGACACAACAAGTAATGTGGCGATCATATTGAACTAAAGTATTCAAACGTACAAAAACATGCAATAACTCATCCATCTGAAATTTTGCTCAATGGTTTAGAATGACGTTTAGACTTCATTTATAATGATTGCGATAAGTCCTCCGTATACGGCGGACCTACCACAGTGGAGGACCTATTATATGTAAATTTCCTATATAAGGAGGAGCTATCCACTGGTGCGTATATATATATATATATATATATATATATATATATATATATATATATATATATATATATATATATATATATAGTTTCTTACTACATAATATGAAATAAAATTTACAGTTTGTATTTAAGTTCCTGCGGTATCATCTATCGATGTCCAGCGAGCTGCCTCGGAATGCTGCACCTGTTTATTGCTTAACTCCCTTCATTGTAATTTTTATTATCTGTGCATCTAAATAGTGTAACTAAACACACATAATATCACTATTTGACAAGTAAAAGGTATACAACTTGCTTGATATTTTATTATTATTACGCAAAACGCAAGTATACACTCTAGAAAGAAAATTACAAGACAAGTATTACAAATTAATACTATACAGGATGATTTCATTTGATAATTAAATATCAGAAAATTATTCACTATATTTCAGATTCAATAATAATGAAATATTAATAACTTAAATAGTCTAACAAGATATCTATGAATACCTATTGAGTAATAAATATTCAGCTCAGCGGGGTGGTATTGTTCCGAGTTGTGAAATTCCATAAACAAGGGATCTATAGTACATTTGAAAATGATTGGTAGCACAAATTTTATTGCATGTGAAATAAAACCCAATATAACATCATAAAACAGTGACGGATATTTTCTAAAATAAAATATTGAGCATTGTTCTGAAAATGTTTGGGTTTTACCTAACATTTTTAAACATACCAATTTATTTCGATTGTTGTCTTAAATTTTTTAGTCATTTTAATCAACAAATGATATAAGTACGTAATCTCTACAGGTACAAAATATTTACAATTTTCAAAAAGGAGAGGGTTCATTTATAAGTCCTCAATTTTCTTAAAAAGGATTAAAATTTCCAAGCGGCAGAACATGTTTTGCATATTGTAATAATAATAAGTGAACTTGTGTAGTAAAAATGTCACATTTTACTTCTGTGAAATTAAAGTGTCATTTTAACGTTCCAATGAAAACTTTAGTATTAAATATACATGATCCTCTTGTACATGAACATTTTACAAGTACTGTTCGGAGTATAGTTTCTAAGTGTTCATATGTATGACCAGAGTTGGAGAAGCAACTATTTATAGACTAAAGCAACGAAATAGAATGGAAGTATTACGGAAGCATCTAATGCGTCAACAGGGAGAAAACCCATTCATATAGACGACACTGTGAAACAGTCGATTCGAAGAAAACTTCATTCATTTTATTTACAAAAAAAGATTCCTACTTTGGATAAACTTTTAGTAGACATTAAGGAAGACGAATCTTTGCCAAACATTAAAATAGATAAATTGTGGAAAACCTTAAGTAAATTAGGATTCTTTTGTGAGAATAACAATAGAAAATCTGCGCTTATAGAAAAAGAAGAAATTATTTGTTGGGGGAGGCAATATTTAAGAGAAATTCGAAAATTGAGGAGAGAAGGCAAAAATATTCTTTATTTAGATGAAACATGAATAAATGTTTCCATGGAGTACAATAAACCAGCATATCTATGTTTTATAGACCTGACAAAGGCTTTCGATCGCATCCAAGTCGAAGACGTCTTACACCTACTGTATAAAAGAAACATACCAATCAATATTATACAAACCATCGAAAACATCTACTTCCATAATCGAATACAGGCAAAGATAAATGGAAAACTAACACAGTGTATACCAGTACAAAGCGGAGTCAGACAGAGTTCTCTTTAATATAATATGGGACGAAATAATACAAGCAGTACGTAAAGGTCATGGTTATAGAATGGGAAACAAAGAAATCCAAATATTATGTTATGCAGATAACGCCGCATTAACCGCCTAGGCAGAAGACGAGCTCCAAAGATTAACACACATCTTCAATACAACAGCCAATAAATACAATATGATAATATCAGCAGAAAAAACCAAATGTATGACAACATCTAAATACCCACTACGATGTAAAATCGAAATTGATGGAAAAATAATAAAACAGGAAGCAAGGTTTAGATATCTGGGAATAGACATAACTAGTTACGGAGATGCTGAAGAAGAAGTACGACAACAAAGCTTAAAAGCAAGTAAAGCGGCGGGATCTCTTAATGACACAATCTGGAAGAACAAACACTAAGACAAGACACAAAAACAATAATCTATAAAGCAGCAATTAGACCTATATTACCATACACGGCGGAGACAAGACCTGACACATCTAAAACGGGACGACTACTATAAACAACAGAGATGAAAATACTTCGACGAATATCAAGGAAAGGTCTGTTGGATAGGGGGAGAAGCGAAAACATGCAATATAGAGGACATAAATGAGACAAAACGGAAAGAGGAGTGGAACGAACACATTAGTAGAATTGCAGAGGATAGGATAGTACGAATAGCATGAGATAAGTCACCAAATGGATGAAGTATTGGCAGACCAAGAAGAAGATGATGCGATAATTTAAACAATTTAAGACGCTAATGGTGAAAAAGAAACAGGCTTTAAAGCCTACATACAAAAAGGAAGAAGAAGAAGATTGGATAAATGAAGGACATTTTGTAAAAAAAGTTGGGCAAGATAAACTGTTTACAAATGCTCGTCAGGCATTTATAGAAGGTTTGTCTACGGGCTCAATATTTCTAACTGGTAAAGGTCGCCATTTAATTATCACTCATATTGGAGGAAATACACAAATTTGTTGATGGAGACTTGCTAAATTTTATGCTACGAACGAATACCAGGAAGAAATGACGGCTTACGTTTTTGGGGAATATTTCAGTCAAATGATAGATTTATTACCGACCAATTCTGTAATAGTCATGGACAATGCCAGTTACCATTCAAGATTAAAGAAACCATTACCTAACACTATATGGAGAGAGCAAGAACTCTTGGATTGGCTAATAACCAAAGAAATAGTAGTGCCAGTAGAAGGTATACTCAAAAAAGAGTTATTGCAGCTATGCAAGCAATATTCACCAAAATTTAAGAAGTATAGACCCCATAGAACTAATCTGGGCTCAAATGAAGGAACATGTGAAACATTTAAACTTCAAGATGTTCGTCAACTATTATCTGACGCCATATCAAAAGTTTCATCTGACAATTGCTAAAAGGCAATAAGGCGTGTCATAGCAGAGGAGAAAACATTCTGGAAACAATAGAAACAATTTTTATTTCTGTGGGAAATGAAGAAACTGATGATGATAATGATAATGCCTCCTGATCGGAAGAAGACAACTTATATATTTATTTTTGGAATTATATATTTATATTACTAATGATTATATATATATATATATATATATATATATATATATATATCGAGAAAAGGAGTACGACCGTCAATCCAAAATAAACTAAGGTACACTCGAAGAGTGGTGGGTTTTTCGGTCAAAGTGGAGAAATAAAAGACAAAGAAGGTGGCTACTTCGTCTATTTATTGAAGACGTTTCGCTTTCTGCTCAGAAAGCATCATCAGTTTATCTAAAAAGAACAAATGAAACCAAAACATCCATAGAGAAGTTACAACAAAAGTGTGTTACCTTACAAAGACATGTAGCAGTCAATGATGTTAAAAATATGAAAAAACTTACGAAACTGGACATTCAGAGTTAACGTTGTATAAAATAATTAATTGAAACTAGGTATAGTTTGCAATTTAACAAAATTAGCACAGCAAAAGAACATGTGATAAACATACATGTATAAAAAAGTTATTATAAAAACTTAAGTAAAAAACATTAAGGTTTATTTTAAAGTGTAAAGAACCAAAAAGATCATACGAATGCACTTCCAACAAATTTATTTAATAAATTAGATTTTAATTTTAACTTTAGGTAACATTATAAGTTATTTAAGATTAATAGTAATAAGATAAAATGAAGTTACCAGTCTTTAGCTTACTGAGTCTCGCCGATAAATGAATTTACAGGTTTAACACCCACGCAAACACGTGAAGAGAAGTGGCCTTGAGGTCAAAGTGACATAAACAGCAAGGCAACCTACCAACGTCTATATAATAAGGCGGTATATTCAAAAAATGTGATAAATTTGGTTGACAGCTTGTCGTTAAAAAACCAAACAATGAAAGGAAAAGGTGGTTAAAATCACCACTTACCCCAACAGTGATTGATCTGTCAACAAAGAACAAAGCATGCGAAGTCAATCCAAAATATCATATATTATAATATTATGACGTCACTAGTTAGCCAGCTAACAGGTGAAGATTAATTATATATATATATATATATATATATATATATATATATATATATATTATTATATATATTTATATTACATGTATTGTCTTTGAGAAAGTTGAGTGAAAATTCAGATAAGAAGGTATCAATTATTATGTTTTCTCTGCATTGAACAACCCTGTATTTAGAACTTTGCTATAAAATTTGTGCTCAAATTTACTATACCTATTTTATAAAATGATTCCTTGTTCATGTAATTTCACACCCTCAATATTTGTGGTTTACGATCCCTGTGATAATGCAAAACTGTCTGGATATTTATGGCCAGCGCATCCGGTTCCGTTGTTTGTCGATAAATTAAGACGGTTCAAAGGAATTTTGTAGCTCGTACTTACCCCAAAAAACCATTTGACGTGACTAGGGACAAGTATGGTCAGTGTCGTGGTAATTTTACTATGGAGTGATCTAACGAATATGTGTTGGAATTTTTATCATTCTATAATTTACCTAAATTACTAAAATTTTTACTGGCAACACTGGTAAACAAAACTACCTATACTCTGATCTCGATGAGACATTGGGGTAGTTATCAAAAAGTAAATGTTTATCAATTTCATACAATAAAATGGGGTGTCAACCGTGTTCTCTGTCCTTTTCACTATATGTGTTTTCTGTTTCTCTTTGCCGACGTAAACCAGCGAAGAGCGCCTTTCCACGAGCTGTGAGATACCGCCTTTACAATAGCACCATTTTGAGATAAATATTAATGATTTAGATGAAAGAACAACAATCTACAATCTACAGAACAATCTCTAAAATAGAGAATTTGAAAAATCTCAAATATGTAAACATGCGTGGGAAAATGAACATAAGATTCAGTGAAAAGATTCAAGTATAATCCTGAAAAAAACAGATAGTAAAAAGAGAAAAATCAAAGAATCGGCTCTAATTATGCTAAGTGAGACCAATTGCGTCGCAAATTCTTCCGCAGAATACAGTAGGATCTGGTTACCGGTATTAAACGAGGAAATAAATAAAAAGAAAATAAACTATTAGTATGTTAATAATAACATATCAAAGATACATCATTTATGTTTTTAAATAACATACATAGTCCAGCCGTCGGAGATTTGACCTCTAAAAATTATACGAACAAGCTGAATTTTGCCGAGAATATCAATTTTAGGATCCCAAAACAGATGCAAAAAAGTTAATCACTCCTACCCTCGGCGTCCCCCTAACGGGGACGTTTTAGTGAACGTTAGTGGACGTTAGAATGAACACTTATCTGGGAGGCAGGAGATGTACCGAAAGCTGGAAAGTACTTAAATCTCTCCGAAAAGAGAAGACTAAGGATATCATCTCTCTACTTTGAAAAACTACTGGCGAAGGAAAGGACAGAATATCTACAAACAGCACAAATACACTTTTATGTGCACAGGGCCGCCGCTAAGGTATTGGCCGCCCGTGTGCAACTTAATATTTGCCGCCCCACTTCCAACACTTTAGACATACATACTATTATTTAAAGAAATGTGCATAAGATGAATATAACAATAATAATTTGTAAATAGATAAATGCTTACTTGAACATTTAGACTAATCACCATGATCCAACGTCCATATATTATCCTAATGTATATCCCAATATCCTAATTTAAACGTTCATTATCCTAATTTAATAACCATGATCCAACGTCCAGAATATGTATATATTAATATCCTAATTTAAACGTCCATTTAATTAAAATAAACCATGAATAGAAACATAAACATATAAAAAAACTAAAAACGCACTTTTCAGGCTTTCGTCTCGGAAAACTTTTTGATAATATCTTTAATGTCCAATGTTGCACACACTTCATGTTCTATAGATAACATTGCAGAAAGCAGAAACACATCTTACTACTATTGTTATTTCCACTAAGTAATTGTCGGCTACCAGCATACAATGAACCAGAGGTCATAACATCCATAAAGATCGGACGTCTGCGCTGGATGGGCCATGTTAAACGAATGTTGGATGGAATGGAATGAATATTTGATGACTTGAATAGTCATCAAATCATTGACATCAATGATTTGATGACTATTATTGTCATCAAATCATTCGTCTCTATCCGCAGGAATATTCAATTGTTTGGTACTTTTTTCTATGGTTTGGACTTCGCTTGAAGTTGAAGGTCCTAAATTTATATCCGAGTCTTCTATATTTTCATGTATGTTTTTCATCAAAAATGATTCCAGTGCACCGCTAAGTTTTTTTTTCTCCTCAGTTTTTGCCTCTTTTATTTTTCTATATTAAAAACCTGAAAGTCGTTTTCTTTTTCTTTCGGACATTTTGAAATTATCACTTAAGAACGAAGCTGGGCGAATTTAACAAAATAAATCCAAAAACACTGCAAATAAGTTGTCCAAATAATGATTCTCCAAATAAATATGTAGCCGTAACGCGTATACGAATAAAATTGCTCTGATCGACAACGACAAGGTTACTTCGAAATACAGTACCTACTGTGCAAAAGAAACGGGTACACTACTATATTTTACAAACAAAATCGTTTATCAAAAGCGTGTCTAAATTTATCGAATTCTCAACTAAGACTGAACATAAGACATAATAACCCATCTATAAACATAACCATATGAACAATATGGAATTATAACACAAACTTTACAACCACTTGCCTAAATTCTTGTAAAGTATCTACGTGTGAAATCTCAAATAACTGAAGTCCGAAAGCCGCCAGCCGCTTTGAAGTAAAAAGTATTCCCGAAACTGCAAAAGGGCGGCAGTTCATACAATAAATAATATTTTCTGACATCTTTTTTAGATTAGGATGAAAAAAAGAAGTATACATGATAAATGAAACGCATTTAAGTATTATCACGTACTGAATAATTATTATTGTTTGGAATATTAGAGTTCACAGAATTATCTGAATCATTACTATTTAATTATTTGAATTTATTTTCGTTTTAAAAAAGTATTATCATCAGTGGACTGCTTTTGGCCGCCTCTATTGTTGGACGCCCGTGTGCGATGCACACTTGGCACACATGGTAGCGGCGGCCCTGTATGTGCACGTAAATACAATAGCATCCCCACTTAGGATTGACAGTAGAGAAACAAGTATGTCAAATGTTAAAAAAGGGAAAATCATCAGGCCCAAATAATTTTCCACACGAATAATACGGAACCAACAAACTATACAGGCAACTAAGCAGCGTGTATCAAAAATGTATAAATGAAGAGAATATACAGGAAGAGTGAAGAACATCGGTTATATCAACCATAAAGAAAAAGGGAGCTAAACCAAGCAATAGATCTCTTATATGCAGATCTTCTAAATGCATACTACAGTGTACTGCAACAAAAACTATGGGCAGCTTTAAAAAAAATCAAAGTAAATTTAATCAAGGCAGCACAAGAACTCTATAAAAACAACACGAGCAAAATAAAGATAGGCCAAGAGATATCCAAAGGGTTTGTGGTAGATAAAGGACTTAAGAAAGGATACTGTCTGTCCCCGACTTTTTTTAAGATCTACTTGGAGCAAACGCTGAAGATGTAGAAAAGAAAATGTAGCGGTATGGGAATCCCTCTAAACAACACCATATTGTACACGCTATGCTTTATAGACTACCAAATAATCTTGGTTAAAGACTACGAAGATCTGGTATATATGACACGCAAACTTATTCACGAATATAAGAAATGGGGCTTAGAAGTAAATGTACTCGTAAACGAAACAGAATACATGTATATAGGAGGAGAACAACAAAATCTAATTTTGGAAGAGCAACACCAATAAATAAATCACTGTAAAATGTATAAATGTATAGGCATACACTAACCAATGTCAGCAATTTGGATGAAGAGATTAAACACAAAAATAACCGGGAAAGACAAGTCATTCGGCAATTGAACAGCGTACTGTGGGATAAAACAATTTCAAGAGAAAATAAACACAGTATCTATAATAGCATTGTTACATATGGAAGCGAAATATAGCCACTGGAGGAGACAGCCATTAAGACTTTGAAAGCAACAGAAATGAATTATTAAAGGAGAGCGGTAGTTAAATCAAGATTAGACAGAGTAAGAAGCAAGAGAATTCAAAAAATCATGGGCATTAAACATAGAATAACAGAGCACAAGGGAATCAACCAACTAAGATAGTATTGGCACGTACAAAGAATTGATGATAGCAGAATCCCAAAAAAGTATTAAACTGAGCACCGCAGGGAAGAAGAAAGAAGGGCAGACCGAGATTAAGTTGGAAAAAAGGAGTCGATAAGGATATAAAAGCGAGAGGAACAGAAGAGTTAAAAACACATAAAGATAGGACGTCTGAGGTGGGTAGGCCATGTAATGCGGATGGAGCAAATCGACCCAGCTAGAAAAACGCTCCTTGATAGACCTATTGGTCAAAGAAGAAGAGGAAGACCCAGAACAAGATTCCTAGATAACATCGATGAAGACATGAGAAATATGGAAATACGTGCTTGGCGGAGGAAGGCGATGGATAGGGACGACTGGAGAAAAATTCTTGGGGAGGCTAGGACCCACACAGGGTTGTAAAGCCAAAATGATGATGATGGAACAGAAGAGTACATTCTGAATGATTGTGTATGCAAAACCATAATTTTAATTGACTATTTGAAAAGAGTAACACAATAACATAAACAATATTGTTGTGCATAATTGGTCAAACTGAAGCATGGCTCCATATACACAAGAAAAAAGTATTATTTTTTCAAGACAATGGACCGGTTCAAAAGAGCGTTATGAAAGTTCAAAAATTCATGAGTTGGGCTTTAAATTTTAAATTGGTTTCTCATCTGGCTTATTCTCCAGACTTGGCCCCCTTCGATTAATATGTGTTCCCTAATTTGAGTAGATGGCTCTTAAATAAAAAATTCGGCTCGAACGAAAAGATCAATGACCAAACAAGCGTTTATTTAGCAGAGTTTCCAGAATCGTATTATTAGAATGACATAAAGAAGTTGTAAAATCATTCTGAAATTATTATGTGGAGCTAAAAGGAAACTATATAGAATAAAATAAAATAATTTTGTGGAAAAACATATTTTTTATTCCAAAGGAGTTTATTTATCATACCACATAGTAGGTATTACTTAGCTTAGGGTTAGCTTAAATATTATTACTTAATATTATTTAAAAAAAAGTCAATTCCTCTGAACAGAAGAATTCAAGCGGGAAATACAGCGTTCTATAGAAATAAAAAAATGTTTAAAAATAAGAAGATAAGTCGAAACACAAAAATGAAAGTCTACATTTAAATTAGATGAAGAGACATTCACATTAACAGCAAGAGAAGAAGGACAACTGAAAGTTTTTGTAAGGAAGAGTATGAAAAAATACTGGGACCAAAGAGAGAAAACGAGGAAGATGCAAGGCAATTAATGAATCGCGAAATACAAGAATAGATAAATCAAGAGAACATAGTTAGAGTAATCAAAGCACAGAGCATTAGATGGTACGGTCACATAATGAGAAGAGAGCAGAGCAATACGTTAAGAGTTATAACGGAATGGATATCACCAGGTAAAAGAACCAGGGGCAGACTTAAACAGATGGAGTTAACAAGTGGAAGAAAGCTTAAGTATGGAAGTATGGAGTATGGATAAGAGTATGGAAATTAGAAATATGAGAAGGACAAACAAAGAGAGAGAAGAATGGAAAAAAGTTCATGCCCGTCGTTTCAGATTCATATAATAGCATTCTTTTTACCAAAATTTCATAGATATGAAAATAAAAAAGGTAAATATGGATATCCACGGCCGACCAAGACACTCACAAAGTCAAGGCTCTGTAGAAAGGACTAATCAAGATGTCCGAGATATGTTGATTACCTGGGTAAATGATAATAATAATACAAAATGGTTCGAAGGGTTGAGATTTATACAGTCCAAGAAAAACAGATCTTTTCATATAGGAATTGGTAGGAGCCCTTATGAGGCCATGTTTGGCAGCAGACTAACAAATGGTTTAGAAGATGCTGACCTTACGAAAGATGCCCTTGATAAACTACAAAATGAAGAAGACTTGAAAATTAATAAATAGCATTAAAAACGAACATGATGATGATTATTTAAAAAATGGAGAAGAAAGCAACAGTGTACACCCCGCCAAGAGAATTTAGATAATCAAGACAAATATATGAATAAATCTTTAGAAATCCAATAATAACCTGATTAAAAAGGCAATTTCAATGATCAGTTAACCAAAAGTAGTAACAGAATATTGAATGAGAGAAAAGAATCACATAAAATGATGAGAGTTCAGGTATCAAAGATGATATGTGAGTCAAATAAAAGATTTGCTACTTTAAAAAATGGACTAATGTTTTGATTCGAGTGCCGGATGTTGATAGAGGTCGATCAACTCCAAGAAATGTATTAGCCATTGTTTCTGAAATTAATAATGATGGCTTGTACAAACTCAGTACTGAGAATGGACCACTGGATAGATTATAACCAAGAAATGAACTCCTTCAAACCGATTTGCAATTCATGTTTGAATCAACTGTTATTAGTAGCAAGAAAATACCCTTGAGAATTGCAGCAAATATGTCATCCAAAGGTTCTGGTCAAGGTTTTCTCAGATGCAACTGTAAAAGGTTTTGTGGGGACAATAAATGTTCCTGTAAACAAAGGAACAAACAATGTAATTCAAAGTGTCACGGATCACTGACATGCAAAAATAAATGAAGAAATTTTGTTCTAAAAATTTTTGTGTTTAAAACTTATTTTTATCTGCATTTTTTAAATAGAAGTTTCGTTATGTGGGTATTTGTATTTTTTTTTATATTTAAACAAATATACCCATATCCACCACTACGGGGTTATTAGCGGGGAGACATACACAAACAGTAAGATACATATTGTTAGATATTTTTTTTACAATCTGGTATATAGTATAGTCATTTTAAGATAACTTAATAAAGACTGTAAGTTTGACGTTAGTACAGTTTTTAAATTGTCACTAAGGGCACACGCGATTCTTTCGTTGTGATACACTGAATACTCGACAATTATATGTTTCACTAACAACTGAGTGTTGCACTTGGTACACATCGGAGTAGCTTCCTGGTTGAAGATATGCTTGTGGGTAAGGAAAGTATGTCCTATTCGGAGTCGGTTGATGATGACTTGGTCTTTTCTATTACTTGGTAAGATGAGTTTGGTTCCTACTTGACTTAGACATTTCTTGAGTTTAACTTTTAACTTGTTAAACTGTTTGTTCGGGCTGTTAGGCCGTTGTCTTCTGAGATTAGTTCTCGACGTTTCGCCAACACTAAGGGTTGGCATCTTCTGGAGATGTTACTGCTTTGCTTGTAACCTGAAAATGGCATTTTCACTAAGTTTTTTTAAATATGTTTTGTTAGCAGTGTCGTAGCATAAACAGCCGTAGTCTGGTTAACTTCGTATTAGTGATCTGTATAGAGTAAGTAAGCTTGTTGTATCTGCCCCCCAAGAGGTATTTGACAGCATTTTTAGTAGATTAATTCTAGATTGGCAAGAACGTTGCAGATTAGTTATGTGGCTTTTCCAGTTTAAGTTGCGTTCAAAAGAAAGTCCTAAGAAATTTATTTCTTCTGCGTGTTTCAGGACAACTCCATTTAGTGTTAATTGAACATTAGGATAATTTTTTCTTTTGCTAAAAATTAAATAATGTGTCTTTTCACTAGAGAATATAAAACCCGTGTTTTGCGACCAGCTTTCAATTGTGTGTAAGGTAGTTTGCAGTGTATGTGTTCCCAGAGTTACATTGTTTGTTTTTAGATAAATGACTAAGTTATCTGCATATAGGCTAGCAAATACAGGTAGTTTTATTTGATGTATAATACTATTTACCGCAATTAGAAAGAGAGTAGGACTTAGAGTAGATCCTTGTGGAGTGCCGTTTTGAAGTACTCGTCTGGAAGATGTAAATCCATTGGTCCTAACTCGAAAAGTTCGTGTTTCTATAAAATTTTTGATAAAGGACAACATATGCCCTTGAACATCCCATTCTTGAAGTTTTTTTAGTATAAGATGTCTCCATGTTGCGTCAAACGCTTTTCTTTCAAGTGTTATTAGATTGTCTGTTGTGGATCTACCCGTACGAAATCCACTTTGTCTGATACTTATTAGGTTATTGTTTTCAAGGTGCCATTTAAGACGATTTCGTTAAGATTTCGATAAGATTTCGTTATTCCACCAAGGAACTGGCTGCATTTGACTCGATTTTGTTTTTCCCACTGCGATTGTTGCTGCAGAAATAATAATGTTATTAAATATTTCAAGATTTTGGTTTGCGGTATTGGTTAAATTAGATTTGTTTGTTTGTTCTTCTATCAGTGTTCGATATAAATCCCAGTCAGCTGACTTTATTTTCCATGTCTGGTGAATTGGAAAAGTTGATTTATCATTAGTGTTTATGGTTATCGTGATAGGGAAATGATCACTATCATATAAATACCCCAATGTGTCCCAGTATAATAAAGGAGCTAGCGACGGACTGCATAAAGAGAGGTTTATGGCAGAAAATGTACCATTGTATGAATTGAACCTAGTAGATTTGCCAGTGTTTAGTAAAACTTAATTTAAATTATCAATAAAATTATTTAAGACATTGCCACATCTGTCAGTTTTGTTACTTCCCCAAGTACTGTTGTGACAGTTAAAATCGCCTAATATTATTTTTGGGTGTGGAATTTGGTGTAAAACATTGCTTAGTTCAGTTATGTCTAAATCAGTAGGATGAGGTAAGTATACATTGCAAATATTGATTTTCATTTTGTGGGTGACTGACACTGCAACTATTTCGAGATTTGCAGTTGTATTTCAGTTGACTCTATGTCATCCCTTACGAAAATTGCTGTTCCGCCGCTTGAGTGATCTGCAACTCGGTTTCTTAGACAAGGAACATAATTTTTTTAATGTCACATTTTGGTGCTTGAAATGGGTCTCTTCTAGGCATATGACTGTATGACTTCCACTGTAATATGAATGTGCTGGCCATTAACCCTTAATAGGTAATTGTATCCTATGAGATACATTGATATCTAAAAATTTTTACGAGAACTTCATTAAATTTGCGGCAAATCGAGCATTGTGTACTGTGAGATCCACAAGCAGACTAACGTATTATACGGTATGGTAACGGGTAGCGGGTGGGGAAATCCATTATTTGTCAGTGTGTTTTTAGCAGTGTAGTGATACGGTCGACAAATGGAGACGGTAAGTTTTGTAAAACAATAAAAGACCTTCTACTCATTGTTTTTCTTTATTTGAGAAGTTAGAAGCAGTGAAAATACTTTAGAAAATCTTAGTACATTTCTATTTTATAGTTATAATTTGTATAAAGTACCAACAACTTGTTTACACTTGTTTGTATCTCTCAAGATCCAACGCCCACAAAAATGTACGGAAAATCCAAATCTTATCTAGCTTTTTTTTCAGCTTCCTACGGTTCCATGTGGCAGTTTTTATAGAAAAAACAGAGGTCCTCAAATTGTAGTACTACCTCCTGAAGATGCGTACGTTTCAGATGTTGTATCATCTAGTGATGAGGAGATGGACGACAGTGATCTGGACCCTACACCTACACCTTTGCAATATTTTCAAATGGTTTGGGATGATTCTATTATGCAATATATTGCAGAACAAACGAATCTCTACTCTACTTTTACAACCGGGACATCAATCAATACTTCTCCATCTGAAATTAAAACATTTATAGGAACAGAAATTTTAATGGCTATAATAAGAATGCCATCGTTCGAAGACTACTGGTCAATCAACACACGCTACAGTATTATAGCAGATGTGATGCCCATAAAAAGATTTAAACAACTACGTAAACTAATACACTTCCAAGATAACAGTGTAGATGCCAACCAAGATCGTTTATTTAAAATCAGGTACCTTTTGGAAAGAATTCGATCAAACTGTAATAAAATTGAAGGAGAAAATCAGTATTTTATTGATGAAATGATGATTAGTTACAAAAGAACTAAAGCGGGAAGTCTTCGCCAATACTTGCCGAAAAAACCTAGAAAGTGGCGTTTTAAAATGTTTGTAAGGGCAGGAGTTTCTGGAATAGTTTACGACTTTTTAATTTACACGGGATCCTCTACATTCGATCGTATGGTTTTTTCTGAAAAAGAATCTAACCTGAGTTCAGGCGGCAAAGTAGTTGTTCAACTGTGTAAAACAATTCCTTATCCTTTGGAAAGTATTGTATATTTTGATAACTGGTTCTGTTTATTAGAACTGATCACGCTGTTGAAAAATGAAAGTGGAATAGACAGTCTGGGAACCATAAGAAGTAACCGATTACGTAATTGCACTTTGGAGTCTGATAAAATTCTGTTGAAAAAAGGTAGAGGATCCATTGACTACAAAGTTGATAATAATGCAGGAATAGCTGTAGTAAAATGGGCAGACACCAAATGCGTCACCTTGGCTAGTTTATATATATATATATATATATATATATATATATATATATATATATATATATATATATATATATATATATATATATATATCCCATAGCCCTATTGTCCAAATAAAGAGATACTGTAAAAATGAGAAAAAAAAAGTTGACGTTAGTTGTCCTCAAATAATAAAACAGTACAACAAACATATGGGAGGCGTTGATTTAGCTGATATGCTGATCGCTTTATACAAAGCACCTTTCAAATCGGGTGGTATTTGGGAATATTTACCCAGCTAATAGACATTTCTGTAAACAGCGCTAGGCTGATATATAGAAGAGATATGCAGGCTACTGAAAATGGAAAACATGATGAATTGAAAACGTTTTAATTACATTTAGCTTCATCGCTTCTAAAATGTGACAATGTCACTAAAACTAGGAAATCTGATTTTGCAGATGTGCAACCGTCTAAAAAAATTAGAGTACCAGTAATAGCCAGAGCTACAGACAACGTCAGATATGACCAAATCGGACATTTTCCAACTTTTGTTGAGAAGGGGAGATGCAAATTTTGTGTAAGTGGGCAAACAACGGTTTTCTGTCAAAAATGTGGCTTACGTTTGTGCATTGTAAGTGGTAATAATTATAGAAATTGTTTTACAATTTACCATACAAAGAACATTTAGATAAGTAATTTTTTTATTTTTTTGTAATTTTTACGTTTACTTTTAGTCGAACAAAACTATTTGTTTTGCAATTGATAAATGCTTTCTTAGTTTTTTAACATAATTATTAATAAGTTTGCAATTTTCAACCCTCTAAAAAGAATCTCCCTCACCTATCCCTCTGAAAAAAATCATCACTATAAGCATTTTTAGTGTGTACCATAAATGGGCAATGTACCCCACAAGATACATACTGTTTTTTTTTGCAAACGTGTATAAAAATTTATTTTTATAATATATTTTTTTAAAAAGTTTTTTTTTTCTGTATTGCTTAATGTATATTTAATAAAAAAAATGTAAAATTTTTAATATTTCACTTTAAATGAAATTTTGCCCGTTTAAGGGTTAACTATTTATTTAACTATTCGTTATTTAACTATTTACTATTTGACTATTTACTATTTAACTATTTACTATTTATGTGTTAACTATTAATTATTGAGAACTTGATTCGTAGTCAGTTTCGTCAGTAGAAGAAAGACTGTTGAGAAGCAGTTTCTTCTTCATCTGGTGATATTTTTTGTAAAGTTTTATTTTGTATTTGAGAATATATAAAGTTTAAATTTCTTTTATTTCTTTGCTTTTGCTAGATTTTTGCCAGAAAATCACATATTTCATGAAAAGTAAGTGGAAAGGAAGGGTTTCTATTTTCATTTTTTTTTTTAATTTGATTTAGAATAATTGGAATATCTTCTTGGGTTTTAGGCTTTTTTTTAGGTTTTTGAGTATCGGGTGGAGGTAGGTCATTTTCAAGGATTTCTGGAGAGGAGGAGATTTGTCTAAGGAATTATTTTGGAATATTTTTGGTTGATTTAAAATTTGTAATTCATTATTTGTTTATGAGGAAGTGGTTTGGTCCTTTGTAGCTGATGTTAATTCGTGATTTTGTATGGTATTGGGTTCTGGTTCCATTAATGTTTCGGTATCTTCTTGGTATTGGTTTCGTGGTTGTTCTTGTAGCTAATTATATTCTTCATTGGTAGAGTTATGTATATTTACATTGTAGTTAGTTTCCATTTGATTAATTGAGCTGCTTGATGATGATAAAGAAGGACAGTCAGAATCAGATGTCCGACAATCTTGCATCGGGAGCAGTTTAAACCATCTATGGAAATATATAGCCGATATGATGTATCGTCGAATGAGATTAGAAATGAGTCAGGAATTGATGTATTTTCTAAAGGACTTATGAACATTTGCCTCCTAAAGCTGAGCACGTTGCTGTATTCTAGGTCTTGCATGCCTACTCGTAGAAACGTCATGTCGGAGAAGGATTTTATACCCATATAAAGCACTTTTTAAGTGCTCTTCAATTATGCTATTAGGTATAGTAGAACATTAGATATGATTAGTCTCTGGGTAGGGGTGAATATAGTTTTATTTAATTTAAACCTGTGTTTTACTGAGTAAGTATGCTGTAAAAGAGCCATCCGTCACGTCACGTTATACAGGCCTATTTAGGCAAAACCAGCTACTTTTTATTGTCAATGGTTCTTCTTGACAGAATTGTAATCGAAATCTAATCGAGTGTTTAGTTTTTCTAGTTCGTAATCCATGACTACTCATAGGTGTTCGACTTTTCCTTGACCAACTTCAATATTGAATATTTAAATGGCCAATAATTAATGTGACAACGTCTTTGTTTGTCGATTTTTCCATAAAATTGTTATTTGTCAAGAGTCGTGAGGCACCCATATAACATATAATTTTGTCTGAGAGTTGCATAAATTTCGTTAGCATTTTTCTACGGTTTTTATCCCATATAATTTACAAATGATGCGGAATGTCATTCCTAGTGTCATATATCACACACTTATGGATGTTTACTTTCCCTCGAGTCCGACCACATCACTTTACTGACACCAAATACATTTATTTCTGATCCTCTCACCTCTCTGATGATATTATGTACTTTTCCTGGAATAAACAGAAGATCCTGAGAGGAATATTTGTTGGTATATGTAAAATAGTATCTTGAGGAGACGGTACACCTATGATAAATGTAACAAATACAAACACATAGCAGGTATAAAAGACATAATAACTCTTATACAAATGGGAAGACTCACATAAGCAGGATATTTAGCACAACTATAATTGGACAACTCTCCCAGATGAATCTTTATGTCACAGCCCGAAGGCGACGCAGACTTCAGTCACAGACGAGGCTTTACTTCAGGGCTGTTGCACTAGTGCTGATGATGACTAACTTTAACCGTTGATTGAATACAAACTTTAACTTTAAAAATTGATTGTTAAAATATTTTTGAAGTGAAGCTTCTATACTACTTTTTCTCTATAGTAAAATGCTTAGGAGAGCGTCACGGAAGTAGCGCCACGACACGGCGTCGCAGAGGAAGCGCCACGGAATAGCGTCTTTCGTGGCGCTACTTTTACTACAGAAGCGGCTTGGTAATATTCTGTAAACAGTTTGAAGAGTTTATTTACTCGACGAGTAGAGTCCATTATACAACATATAAACTTTTTTAATTTTATTAAAATCTCTAACAAGGGTAATAACTAACAGCGGCTTTATGTAATTTTTAAATATTATTTTTTAATTATGAATCATCTACAGATTCACCATGTATTTATTAAAATTACACGAGTAATTAAAATAATAAATAAATAATAAAATTACTTAATCCAATTTTAAAAATATAGAAAACATAGAGCTTCACGCTAGTCTACAGTACCGCCTACTTTATCAGTTGTTTCATATTTTAACATCTAATTCCCACTACAACATTTTAATAAAATCAATTAAAACGTCAAAAATCGTTGCTTTACTGTATTATAATTTGATATCCTTATTAAATAACCCAAGTCTCGTAAAACGGGGAGAAACGAAACAGGAGGGTGAATAAAAACAAAATGACAGTATTTTACTAAAAAAATCATAAGTTGTTTAAATTTCATCCAAGAAATAACTATTGAGGTACATAAACTCACCAAATGATAAAAAACGCCAATTTAGTGTATTTTGCATTCTAACAGATGGCAACACTACACAACAGCAATTTCAATTGAACAGGTGATTTTGCTGCGTATCAAAGAGCAAAGAACTTTTTGTAACAAGGTAAGAAAAAATGAATTAAATAAATAGATAATTAGTCATAATATAGCTTAGGGTGTATACTTAACATAAATACTTGGCAAATTTATAACATACCAGTAATTTGATTTAAATCTTGTTTTGTAAAAACCTAACCCCAATTATGTTTCTATTGACCCACAGTTTCTAATCACCCGCTATTTCTTTTCATCCACTGTTGTGTTTTCACTCACCTGCTTTCTTTTTTTCTCCAGTATTTTTTATTTTGCTTTCAGATTAACCATGCCACGATACTATGTACATAGTCCAAGGTCCAAGTTTTACGAAAAACCAATCGTAAGGCTCTTGAAAGGGCCTTAAACGACATAAGAAATGATATTTCCCTATAAGAAATGCCTCCCTATAGGGAGGCAAGCAAAGTACATGTAGTTAACTACTCAGTGATCTATAGGCACCACAAAAACCCTAACTTAAAAACACCTGGAGGACAAACTACACTAACAAAGTTAGAAGAGAAAGTTATACTGAAACAATTGATAACCTGTGCTGATTGGGGCTATACCTTAGATAAATACGATCTTAAAGTAATGATAAAAACATACCTAGATAGTCGGGTAAAAATGTACCTAAATTTAACAACAACTTACCGGGAAAAGATTTTGTACATGGGTTTTTGAAGCGACATACGACACCACTACGAACACGGCTTTGTCAACACATCTCGAGCAGCGGTTTCACTCGAGACTTTAAATGTGTATTTTGATCACCTGGGTGCAGAACTAGAAGGTGTACCGCCGTCTAATATTGTAAACTTCGATGGGACGAATTTATCTGACGATCCAGGGAGGAAACGTATAATTACAAAACGAGGATGCCGTTACCCCAAACGAGTGTGCAACTCTTGCAAAAGCTGCACGTCCATCATGTTTGCGGCGGCAACTGCTGATAACAAGGTGCTACCCTCGTACATCGTGTATAAGGCTCAAAACATGTACGAATCATATACAGTTGGAGGGGTAAAAGGTGCGAGGTACAATCGTAGCTGTACTTGCCAGGAAAAAAAATTCTAATCGGCGACAACCTCTCAAGCCATTTTAGTCCCAAAACTGCAACCGAGTGCTTAGAACATGATATCTCATTCATTTTTTTCCGTCAAATTCTGTTTTTCCGTTTCATTACGTCAAATTCTACACATATGATCCAGCGTCTTGATGTGGCTTTTTTTCGCCCTTTAAAAGAAGCATGGCGAAAAATTCTTGAAAAGTGGAAAATGGGTGAAAGGAAGAAGGGCAGCTACCATACCCAAAGATCGCTTTCCTCATTTTGTTAGGGAGCTGATGGACATAATCAGACCCAACCAAGAAAAAAATATTAAGTCTGGTTTTAGAAAATGTGGGATCTACCCGTTAAACCGTGATCAAGTCCTAAACCGACTCCCTAGTGCCAACACTGCAAATGTTTAAGAAATAGAAGAAGATGTTAGCAGTGTAGTGGTTAATATGCTGAAATCCATGAGATATTCTGATACTCCTACATACCGACGAAAGAGAAAGGAGGTCTTCATAGTAGCTGGTAAAAGTGTAACTGGAGTAGACTTTAGAGAAAAAGAAAGTGAAAACGAACAGCTTGATTCAGATGATCATAAAAAAAATATAGAAGAAAATGAATCGAGTGAAGATGAAGAGGTCGTTAACAGAAGAGAAGGGGAGGTCGAATCAGATGATGAGGAGATGAGTATTCCTTTAAGCCAGATTGCTGAAAATCAAAAACGTGGACAGACAAGTGTTCCTGTTCCTAGTGTTTCCTACAAAGGTAGAATTTCTAAACAGGTTTATCACGTTTCGACAGAATCTATTCAACTGTCAGATTGGCTGCTGGTTGCGTTTTCAACCAGTTTTAGGAAAAACGAAAGATTAAAGTATTATATTGGAAAAAGTGTTGAAAACCATTGATGAAAATGATAACATTTACGGAACTTTTTTGAGGCATCGCCAAAGCAAGCAATCCCCAAGGTTTATTTATGGATTTCCCACGAAACCAGACGTTTCTCTTTTGACCAAGTTGTTCGCCAAATTCATCCATCTGATAACTCCGAGCTGCCAAGCAGTTCAAATAGGGAGATTCTTAAGTTTCCCATCAACCAAAGTGATCTTAATTAATGCAATCTGTTATTTTTACGAAGATTCCGTTGCGAGAATTAACGCAGCAGATCTAGATTTAAATTAAAACTTTTTTTATTTGTTCCTACACATGTAATTTTTTGTTCCTATAGTTATAACAGTACAAAAGTTATGCTGTAAGAATTAATGCAACGCAACAGGGTCTTTTGTGTTCCGTAAAGTAAGAAAGTTTTATAGTAGTATATTTTTCTATATTTTCATATAAACGATATAAATTCCAAAT
Organism: Diabrotica undecimpunctata; assembly: GCF_040954645.1. Classification (NCBI taxonomy): domain Eukaryota; kingdom Metazoa; phylum Arthropoda; class Insecta; order Coleoptera; family Chrysomelidae; genus Diabrotica; species Diabrotica undecimpunctata. The sequence continues at coordinate 88,793,152 of NC_092810.1, forward strand.
TTGTATGTTTATTATATTTTGTTACTAAAAAAATTAATTACAAATATTACTAATACATTTTTAAATTTCTCTATTGATCTTCGGAATGGTATATAAGCCAAACTAAAGCAAAACATAGCATTGTTTCCTTTCACGCCGTTTGGAGAGTGAATAGAAAAACACTACTTTTTTTTTAATTGGGAAACTTTTTCAAATGTGCTCACTAGGCCCTTAAACCTATTTGCCGTGACACACATTTTGCATATTTTTCGTGGCCGATTAGATAAATAGCAACCTAACTACAAAGCCTGAAAACCTCAAAACCAAAACTGTTTCTATTGACCCCGTTTTACGGTAATCAAAGTAACAATATTTCTGGTTATCCATACATTGGACATATTTTTGTCTCACTTTTAACCCATGATATCATCAATAATTCACGAAAACAAGACATTTCAATATTTTGTTACTGTTTTTTTAGATATGTGTCAACACTCTATAATCATAGCACTCAAGATGTAACTTTATCCACGATTTTAATCTAAGGGATATATTATATTTGTCAGAGTGTCATAAAATATTATAAATCTGTCAAGTTCAAATAGGGAGATTCTTAAATTTCCCATCAACCAAAATGATCTTAATTAATGCAATCTGTTATTTTTACCAAGATTTTGTTGCCAGAATTAACGCAGCAGATTTTTTTTGTTCCTACATATGTAATTTTTTGTTCCTATAGTTATAACAGTACAAAAGTTGTGCTGTGAGAATTAATGCAACGCAACAGGGTCTTTTGTGTCCCGTAAAGTAAGAAAGTTGTATATTTTTCTATATTTTCATACTTAATAAACGATATAAATTCCAAATTTTTTTACAAAAAACGATTTACCAAAACGATATTTTTTTACTAAAAAAATTAATTGCACATATTACTAATATATTTTTAAATTTCTCTATTGACCTCCGGAATGGTATATAAGCCAAACTAATGCAAAACAAAGCATTGTTTCCTTTCACTCCGTTTAAAGGGTGAATAGAAAAACACTACTCTTTTTTATTTTTTTAATTGGGAAACTTTTTTAAAAGTTGCTCACTAGGCTCTTACATTTTGCATATTTTTCTTGGCCGATTACAAAAATATCAACCTAACTACAAAGCCTGAAAACCTCAAAACTGTTTCTATTGACCCCGTTTTACGGTAATCAAAGTAACAATGGTTATCCATACATTGGACATATTTTTGTCTCACTTTTAACCCATGTTATCATCAATAATTCACGAAAACAAGACATTTCAATATTTTGTTATTGTTTTTTTAGATATGTGTCAACACTCTATAATCATAGCACTCAAGATGTAACTTTATCAACGATTTTAATCTAACGGATATATTATATTTGTCAGAGTGTTATAAAATATTATAAAACTGTCAATTTCTCATTTTCAATTTAATCATAGGCCATTATGTTATCGTGAATGATATGGTTTTATTAAAAAGAAAAGCAAACACAAAAAAAAGAATATTCTGTAAACAAATTCACCAAAACTGAAAAATGACCTTATAAGAACGTTAGAGAAATGAAACACCATCTAAATATTTATCTAAGACTGATGAAGAAAAAAAACCAGCTACCATCTGTCAAGGGGCGTATATTTACTTGATGCGTAGAAAATGGATAGGCTCGATTAGATATATTTGGTGACCTCCCGTTCACGAGGGGCACTAGAACTCCGATATCTTTCCCATAATTCATCTTAGAGCCATTTTTCAATTCGTAATCCAACGTACGCGAGGACTGTTAACACTTAAAGGTCATAATGTAGAATATACAACTCGATAAGATTGAATTGGAATTTGATATGTGGGCTGGGTGAGAATGTAAGGCGAAACACATAAAGTAAATTCGATATGGATCGATCGATATAGTATATTTATATCAATGGTTTTACTAATATTATAAAAACAAATTATATATACCGAAATTTATTGAACGATTCTGAATTTGAGTTGCTTAGTAACACAGTGTCAAAGTATTTTGGCTTGGTATTATTTTGGTATTAGTTATGGTGACATTAAGGATAACGACAAAGTACTACAGTGAACTCAACGGAACAATAGAAATATTTCTGAACAAAGAAAGTTTACTTCACGGATCTCCACTATCAAGAGTGCTGTTTAACCTGGATTTAGAAAAAGAAACAGCAGTAGTAGAAAAACAAAATTGCAAGAAACAGTATTTAAAAATTGCACCCAAACTATATATTTGTAAATAATTAACAATCAATAAAAAAAGCCATACAAAATCACTGGAAAGAGAATAAGAAAAGCAAGAAATCTTGAGTTAAGGGGCAAGGGGCTACCGTAGTACGTGCTTCGAAGCAACATTTCCTATTTTATCATCAGAGAAGACTAGTAGACTAACTTCCATATTTTTATTTTATGCCAAAAATACAGTTTACCATCATTTTCTCTCAATTTCCTAGAATTTTTGGGTTACAGAATATAGAGAAATACAGAATATACAGAATACAGCTACAGAATACACACAATTTTTGGGTACACGTAATCATCACTGTCCTGCCCGCAGCCCGTGGCAGGTTTAGAGCATAAAACGCTTGCAAACCGCTAAGGTTTAGTAATTTGACGGATTAATCCAAATCCAGATATATTACATGCAAATGCAATTCATTTGCTTTTATTTGAAAATTCTATTGACAGCTACCTAAAACTATACGAAAAGAAAAATTTCTCTTCATTTGCCCTTGTTCCTCCAGCATGAATAGTGAACTGCTCATTGATTACTTTCTGAGCCAACGCGGATGAAAAATGATGGTTATCAGTAAGTTCAAATTTTAATTGCAAAAGACTCTAAAATTTAATTGACGTTTGTGGAGTTTCGCACTGATGTTCGAGGGTCATTCTGATCAAACAGAAAAAAATCACCTTAATTAGGTTCTTCAAGTCAACTGTCAGTGGCGGACCAAGGCTAAAGCGAGCTCTAGGCAACATTAGAAATGGGATTAAAAGCGTGAAAACATATCCTAGTGCTGATGCAGACTCCGACCACAATTTACTTCTTGCCAACTTTAACATTAAAATGAGAAAACAATAGAAAAAAAAGTAAAATTAAGACCAGATTTGTCAAAGCTTGAGGGTGAAAAATGTCAAAAACAAATAAATGAAGCAATTGCACCAGCATTCACAAAAGCTTAAAAAAAAGATATTAACAGTGCCTGGAACGAAAGGAAGTCGGCAGTACCTAACGCTGGCAAAACGTTTGTGGGTAGAAAAGAAGTACCAAAAAGGACTTGATGAGACCAGATATTATAAAGCTCATAGCTCAAAAAAAAGTAAAATTAAGACCAGATTTGTCAAAGCTTGAGGGTGAAAAATGTCAAAAAAAAATAAATGAATTAATTGCACCAGCATTCACAAAAGCTTAAAAAAAAGATATTAACAGTGTTTGGAACGAAAGGGAGTCGGCACTACCTAACGCTGGCAAAACGTTTGTGGGAAGAAAATAAGTACCAAAAGGACTGGATGAGACCAGATATTATAAAGCTTATAGAAAAAAAAAACGAAAATACAGAAACACAAATAGAGAAAAATACAAGCAAATGAAGAAACTAATAGAAACACAACTCAAGGAAGCTAAGGAAGGCTGGACGGATGAAAATTGCAAAGAAAGAGAAGAATTTAATATGACATAGGTACATAACCTACATAAGAAATTGAAAGAAATTACGGGTAATGCATGGAAGAGCATATCACAAGTTTAAGAAACTCCAAAATGGAAATCTCCAATTATCAGATTGAAGACGCAAATTATAGAAGAAGAAAAACAACAAATATAGGAGAAAAACGTCAAGGACTTATTTACAGATAATAGGGAAGAAATAAATGAAACATTTTCAACTAATGAAAAAATACAAATTCTAATATCAGAGGTGAAGCAATTAAAAACTCAAAAAGTGGTAAAGCGCCAGGTCCTGATGAAATTCCAGTAGAAATATTAAAAATCCTGAATAAAGAAAATATTGAATGCCTAACTAAATTATTTAATAAACTATACCACGACGGTCAAATTCCTGATGAATGATTAAAATCTATCTTTTTACCCCTACCCAAGAAAAATAATCCTAAATCTTGCGATGAATACCGATTAATTAGCCTCGTGAGTCACACTTTAAAAATACAAAGTTATTCAACAACGTATATATAAAAAATAAGAAGAACAATTAGACAAGACACAGTCACAGTATAAAGAGTGGAACCTCTCTATACTGTGAGACAGTTTAGATTTAGAGGTGGAATGGGAACAAGAGAGGCATTTTGCGCAATAACGGTAATATTACAAAAATGCAGGGAATATAATAAGAACGTATTTATATGTTATATAGATTTTCAAAAAGCGTTTCACAGAGTTCAACATGGTAAACTTATACATGAATTAAAACATATACACCTAGATCCCAATCATATTAATTTAAACATTGTAGGTACTACAATCAAACAGCGGTCGTACGGGTAGAAGATAGTGAGACAAACCAAGTAGAAATTCAAAGAGGAGTCAGACCCATATTATCATAACGCTATCCCCGACAGTTAGTGAAGTCTACATATAAATTATTTAAAAATTCTAAAATAATTTTCTCTTAAGTTTTCACCACCTCGAGAAAATATAGGTAGAAATCCCAAAAATCTTTCTTCTATACCACTTAGAAGAACATAGCGAATAATGACGTTTAACTGAGCTACGAGAGATATATCAGGTGAATAAATAGAGAGTGAAATTTAGCTTCCTTTAATTCGTTCCCTATTGTGAGTTGTAAATATTTTGATGTAATTGAAATGCATTCATCACATACTGTAGACGATAAATAGTTTATAGTAACGGTGCCACAGTTTGCATATTTTTTTTATGTGTGTCTGGAAAAATGGAGCTAATTTGGATAAATATTCCAAAGCACCTATATAATTACCATTATTTTCACTGAAAAAAACTTCATTTTTCACATCACGTTTTTCTGATAAATAAACATAAAAATAAATTATAAACATATATAGTATAGGCCTTAGTCCGCCCCTACAACTGTTGATAAAAGTATCAGAAAAGAAATGAAAGGCAGAATTTACAAAATCATCAGACCAATAATGACATACTCGGTAAAAACACGACCTGGCACAGAGGGGACAAAAAGGATGTTAGAAAGAACAGCAGAGATAAAAACACTTAGAAAAATTGATGGGAAAACACTATAGACAGAGCTACAAGTATAGATATACGAGGCAGATGCAAGGTCGAGAACATTAAGGACAGGGGAAGTAATGGAAGAGTAGAATGGAACAATCATATAAGCCGAATAATAACAAATAGTGTAGTAACGACGGCAAGAGACGGTTCCCCAATAGGAAGACGATCAATAGGAAGACCACGCAAACCATGGAACGACAATGACAATTTACTATTAAACTCAACAGTCTTCCGGGTTGAACCACGTCGATTATCATTGCGCCGAGCTTTCGACATCCTCTTCCACGTCTTATTCATGACTTTCGAAGTCTCAGTCTCCCGGGCCCCCAGACACTACTACACTGATCAGTAATCAATGAATTACTGTAGTAGTAATGCGGTAAAAGCAAATATTTCGAGATCCCATACAAATAAAGCATGCTACAATGCACACTCACGAGGGCGTTGGGATGAACACTTACTCTCTCTTTGTAATTTCTGCTGAAGTTGTAGATTTCTTTCTTAAAAGTAGAAACTTTTAGCTCTCTTTCTATCACTTAATAATGATAATTTTATAATGAATAATTTTATAATGGATAATGAATTTGGAATGAATACATTAGGAAGCCTAGGATGGATACTAAAATTACAGAAGATTTGAAGCGTTTAAAAAAGCCGTATGTGTTCTTAGCAATGATTTTAATAAAAATATCAAGCAAAGAAATGTTACTACGTGGAAGGTGAAAGGTGGAAATTAGGAATCTTTCCTGATAGCTTCGTATCTCTTCTATTATTATCAGCCAAATTGAAACTAATAAACAGGGCGCTTCGCATTTAGGGCAACACAAGCAAAGAGGCATTTTAAAGCAAACTTTTGTATCTCAGTTTGTAAAAACATGTTCAGATAACTGTATCCAGAAACTTATAAAGTAAGAATTTCTGATTCACCTATCTATAAAAGATGCCAGCCACTCTAAATTATTAGCCTCTTAACAAAGGAAAAATAGACCCCTTCTTTCTTAAGCATAGTTCCAAAAATCAATGTTATACTCCATTTCATCAACTTTAATCCGACAGTAACAGATCTGATGGTTGAGGAAAAAGGATTAATAATTGGGGACAAAAGGGAACAAAGGGGGCTAAAAACGTAAGAGAAAGAATGTGATCGATAAACGAAAAAGAAGATGGACGGAAGAGATGGCTGATTGGACTCTGGATCCTATCACTAAACTCAAGATATGGTTAGAATGTGAATATGGGGAGGTAAACTATAATCTGACTCAGATAGTGACGGGGCACAGTTCTTTCTGCTCTTACCTGAAACGGATTGCCAAAGAGGAGATTCACGAATGTGTAAATTGTCAAGGAGGGAATGAAGATTTTGCCGAGAACAAGATGTTTCTATACGAGTACTGGATTAGAAAAAGATGGGAATGAAATGGACTTATCTGAAAGGATCACAATGGAAGTATTGGTTGAACTGATGCTTCATGGTAAGAAAGAATGGAACCCCGTGAAGGAATTAGCGTAGGGGCGAAAAATCGCAGCGGAGATGATGTAGTTTTAGAATAGAGCATATTACTAAAGTACATTCGATGTGAAACTATTAAGGAAGTGGAAAGCATGATGAAATACGACCGCATAGGTTGTACACCATGTCCTTCTCAACAGGTTTTTAATGAGTAAAAATCACAATCTGCCATCAAGCACATGCTGGATTGTATTTTTTGAAGGTTTTACTCTCCAGGTAAAAAAACAATATTGGATGAACATATAGACTCCAGAAATTTTATACATCATTTAAATAAAACATATACTTATCATTAAAATCATGAATGTGTTGCTTGTGTGAGTCCATTTCAAAAGGTGAAAGAAATAATAAGTTAGACTTACTCACAATCAATTTAATTTAACTAATCGGACGACCGGTTTCGCTTTCTACAATATGCAAAGCATCTTCAGGTCACGATACAAAGTTAAAATGCTGAAAACAATAATCCCTTATTAGGGTGTTGTCTAATAAAGATAAAAACATAGGTAGGTGATACAAATTATATAAATTACAGTAATTATGCCAATATTACATGTCTGTGGTTTTATAAATGAATAAAATTAATAATAATAAAATGTTTAAGCAGACAAGGTAAGACCCACAAATTGGTAACATCGTCTATTAAACTGTAATGAATCAATAAATAAATGAACAACTAAATAAACATTACTTACATTACTTACATGCCGGTACTCTATTAATTGATGGTAAGTAATGTTTATTTAGTTGTTCATTTATTTATTGATTCATTACAGTTTAATAGACGATGTTACCAATTTGTGGGTCTTACCTTGTCTGCTTAAACATTTTATTATTATTAATTTTATTCATTTATAAAACCACAGACATGTAATATTGGCATAATTACTGTAATTTATATAATTTGTATCACCTACCTATGTTTTTATCTTTATTAGACAACACCCTAATAAGGGATTATTGTTTTCAGCATTTTAACTTTGTATCGTGACCTGAAGATGCTTTGCATATTGTAGAAAGCGAAACCGGTCGTCCGATTAGTTAAATTAAATTGATTGTGAGTAAGTCTAACTTATTATTTCTTTCACCTTTTTACTTATCATTAAGTGTAAAATAATTAATGTCGCCTATGACTCAGGTGCGTGACTATAAGAAAAATAATATATGGCAACTTGTAACCATAGAAATTAGTTGTAATGATCAAACTGTTAACTATCGATCAAACATGACATCCCTGTGTTTTATATAATATGTAAATACTACTTAACAAACCCAAAATGTCTGCTTTGGAAAATTTATCCGAACTACCAGGTAATTTTTCGGGAATTGAAAAAGGAGAATCGTTACTTTCTAAATTCAACATTCCGATAACCCATTTCGAATTCGATCACGTTGAAAGGTGCACAGATGGCAGAGAATTAGAAAGGATCGTTCAGGTTCTGCGTTCGGGAGAAGAAGGTTGGTATCCGGAGTTATTAAAATGTGCAGAAGAGCGTCTGCAAATTGTTAAGCCGGGAAGCAAATATTTAAGAGAGGTAATGATGTAATTTTTATACAGATACAAAGATACAGATTTTTTTAACGTGTTAGGTATATAAAGTTATTTATACTAGAATACCACTGTTTACTTTATGTATTTAATAATTGATATCATGATTTGAAAAAACTTAACTTGTTTACTTGTTTCTACTACAATCTGCTATTATGTCTGTGTGGGGTGGAGAGAATCGGCTTCGAACTATGTTCATTAGCCACAAATGACACTAATCACATACTACTGTATGTACTGTACATACACAATGTATTGTCATATGTAAAATGTATTGTAATATTCCTACTTACTTAAGAGTAAGAGTACTTACTTTTACGTATCGATTATATTTTAGTGACTAAGTACCTCAAAAATTTTTAAGCTATTTATGATAAATATTTATTTTTGTTTTCCTGAGAAAGTCAATTAAGTGATCATACACTGATTTTTTAAAAGAAGCAATTAAACATGATATATTAAACTGGGCCCGCAATGTGTACAATCTGCTATTAAACAAAAATTTACATCAAATAATAGTTAATTAATTCTGTCAATATTTGATGACAATTCAATAAAAAACATTAAGCTACAATTATTTTCATCTAGTTATATAGTTAAAGTCAGTTATCTTTTAACTGAGATTCTACCTCACACTTATTATGTAATTATTACATTATTTTGGTTTTGTCGAGAATCGTTCTTAAATCTACCCTTTTTGATTCCGTATCTAATTTTTATAATTATCATCATCATTCTCTTTGTCTTTATTCCTATACGGAGTTAGCTTCCACGATAACATTTCCCTATAAGCTTTGATTGAATAACATTCAATCAACCTATAAGTCTATATTTTTTATCCCTTTACAGATGTATGGTCTAGGCGTCTCACCAGGTTCTCTTTGGTGTTCCCCTCATATCCCCTCCAGGAAATTAAAACTCATCGATTGTTTATCTTGGCTGTTTATCATTTCGGCGTTAAACCTGTTCTAATCATCTTAGCCTATACTCTTTTATGTTGGCATTAATTGGTGTCACACTTTCTTTCTAATTTTATCTTCCTCTCCTTATTCTTAATTTTATCCTTTTCTGTCACTGAATTCGTATTCGTAATTTCTTTTCAGCTGGCCCAACTGTTCGTGCGCTACATCTTATAGTCTTCTGGTAGTTTTATAAAATTCGCCTTTAAGTTTCATTGTAAACTGATAAATTATTATTTTATTTGTATTAATAGCTATATCTTTAATTGACAATTCTGTCTTTCTTTCTCCCCTTCCTTTTACCCTATCAGGGTGTCGGATTTGGGCTAGCTATTTTAATTTCCATTTACCCACCTCTTCCATTCTTTTCTGTTTCCTGCCATTATTTTCAATTCCTCGAGAGATTTTTGTTTAAGTTTTCCCGCCTCTACTACTTGCTGTATCCATTTTTTTCTTGGTCTGCCTCTTTTTCTTTTTCCGATGTTTTTTGCTTCATAAATTTTTCTTGTTATTCTATTGGATTGCATCCTCATCAGATGCCCATACCAGTCCATTTGTCTCTTTGCTATTTTGTTCATTATCGGTTCCTGGTTGGCCATTCTCCTAATAGTCTCGTTGCTTAATCTATCCCATTTTGTCTTTCCAACTATCCTTCTTAGATGTCTCATCTCCATTGCGTTTATCCTGCTCTTATGTTTTTCCAGAATTGTCCAATTTTCACTTGCATAGAGCACAGTCGGTATCACTATTGTGTTATATATTTTTATTCTTGTTTCTCGTGCAAGTTCTCTTTTTCCCATTATTGGTGCTAACGCATAATATAACTTGTTTGATTTCTTTGCTCTATTTGTTATTTCCCAGTCTATTTTTCCGTCATTAGTTATTATACTTCCCAGGTATTCGTAAGTTGTTACTATTTCCAATTCTGAGTATTTACATTTTATCTTTATTTGATTATCTTCCTTATCTCCTTTGCCGCTGATTATCATTATCTTACTTTTTTCCTCGTTTATCTACATTTTAAGTTCTTCTATTTGTTCCACCCATATATCCATTAGTTTCTGCATTTTATTCTCGGAATCTGCTATTAGTACTATGTCGTCTGCATACATTATGGACTCTATTGTTACCGGTTGTAATCTGCGGTAACCTATTATTGTTTGTAGTTGATTAGTTCTGACTCTAGTGTTTCTTATCAATTCGTTCATTACTATTATGAATAGCAAAGGGCTGAGACTATCTCCTTGTTTAATACCTCTCTTCCAATTAAATGCTTCCGATCTTTCCCCTGTTATTTGTACCCTTCCTTTTACCTCTTTGTAAGTACTTTCTATAATTTTTATCAATGCATTAGGTATGTTTATTTTCCTCAAGGATTTCCCTATAATATGTCTTTCTATCGTGTCAAATGCTGCTCTTAGGTCTATGAATGCTAATACTAGTTTTTCCCCCGTATCTATGCTTCTTTCTATTAGGTTTCTAATGATATATATGTTCTATATGATGTTTCTAATGATATACTGTCGCCCCAGTCTAAATGCCGTTTGTTCTTCTCCCAATACCATTTCTACTTCTTGTCTCAGTCTCTTCTCTATTATTTTCGTATATATTTTAAAGCATACCGATGACAGACATATTGCTCTATAGTTGTCGCAGTTTACATGTTCTCCTTTTTTGTATATTGGCACGATGATATTGTTCTGCCAGTGTTTAGGGATTGTTTGTTTTTCCCACGCCTCTTTATATATTTTCCATAGCCAGTTTATTCCTTCTTCTCCCATGTATTTTACCATTTCCGGTTCAATTTCATCATCTCCACCTGCCGTGCCTATTTTTATATTTGATAATCCTTCTATTACTTCTTCTCTACTTATTTGCTCTGGCTCTGTGTTTTCTTCGCCTTCATTGATTATATTGTCTTCCTTTATCACTTCGGTATCAAATTTTTTCTCATAATATTCTGTCCATACCCTAGCTATTTGTTCTGGAATTATTTGTATTTGGTTTGAAGTATCTCTTATTGCGTTTATTTCCTTTCGTTTTCCCTGCCTTATGTGTCGTATTGTCGTCCAAAAGTTTCTATTATTTGTTATATATTCTTCCTGAAGTTCTTCTCTAAATTCTTTCCATGTTTTTGCTTTTGCTTGTGTGACTGTCTTTTTTGCCAATCGTCTCTGCCTATAGTATTTTTCTTTATCTTCTTCTGATCCCGTTTCGATGATTTTTTTCATGCTATTTTCTTCTTTTTTATTTCTGTCTTCACTTCTTTATTCCACCATCTTGTCCTTTTCAACTGTTTATTAACATTAACTGATAAATTATTATTTTATTTGTATTAATAGCTATATCTTTAAATGAACAATTCTACTAGCTAAAACTCTGTTTCTGTTCTACCAAGCTTTAAACCTTTTTCTTCCACATCTGATCTCCACTGTTTCAGTCATTCTAATTCCCTTTTAGTATTTCTTAGAAATACCAGGTTATCAGCATATATTAAGCATCAAGAAATGACAATTTGCAAATTTTTAACATTGATAATCTTACTTTTCCGTGACATTTATCAATCTCTCCCAAACGTGTTCCAAAATTGGTTTTACTGCCTCATAGAACTGTCACAGTTTTTTATGCTTACCGAAAACTCTTTTTTTATTGAATTTTCACCAGTAACTTTCGAAGTATCGGTCACACGCTTTTTCAAGATAATATTTTCCATCAGCTGCCTTATAAAGAAAATTGCATCTGCTGTTAGATAAGTTAAGACTATTTTTTTGGTGTATTTCGATTTCCTCATATACCTAACTAGATAAATGGCTACTTCATTCATCTGGCATTTGGATGCGGGCACAACCACTTGGAGAACTTGGAATCACAGACGACATCTGTCTCCTAACTGAGCCTAGCAACAGGATGTAAAAAAACAAACTTTCGCAAAATTTCGATACAATGGCTTTAAAATAAAGACAGAAATAAAGACAAAACTTCTAAAAAGCAACAGGCAGTAAACTAAAATAAAAATAAATGGAAGAGAAATAGAAGAAGTAGAGAGATTCGCATTCATAATTGAAATCAAACATTGGAAAAAGGCATATCAGATAATATATCTACACAAAAGAATAACAAAAGTACAACAATATAATGTATATATTGTTCTATTGTTGTTTATATAACTTCTTAAAAATATATAAAATACGTGCAATATATCGGAATCGACAAAGGTTACAATATTCAAGATTTGGCTAAGAGTATTTTCCTGTATGGCACAGAAACATGAAAAGACAATCACAAAAAGATTGCCTCAATTTTTTAAAAGATCATTGAGAAAAATCCTTAAAAAATACTGGCCTGACAAAATATTTAATTCAGAATTATAGAAGGGAACAAAACAAGAGAAGATATATGTATATATACACACATATATATATATATATATATATATATATATATATATATATATATATATATATATATATATATATATATATACTAGCTGACCCGGCCACGCGTTGCTGTGGCTAAAGTTTTTGTTATATTACATTATAGTAAACAATCTAAGAGGAACAATAAGAGAACATCAGTCACGGAGTCCACTATGCTTTTTCACACAGATGGTATTTGTAAAAAAATATGGTGATCTCCTTATTTGACTTTCTACTACTATAACCCTTTAGTACAATGAAATTATTTACGAACAAAGACGAAAATGTTGATGTTGGTATACAAATTCACTGGATTGAGATTTGAACGGAAAGTACGTTGAACACAATTAATTAAAATGTTCTTACACTTGATATTAAGCAGAAATCAATAGGTACAAAATAAAAATTTATCAAATTTATTATTTCCATTTAATTTTATAACAAATATAAGTATATTACAGTATAATACAGTAAATAACATGTGACGCTTAAACTCATGAATGAGGTAGGCAAGGCAGACAGTCTTAAACTTTTAAACATTAATATCTATTTTTTTAAATTTTTTATAAATACTTTCAATTTCAATTTAATTTAACACCAATCGGTGCACAGTGTTTTTGGTTAACCTGTCTTTAGCTAACACAAATAGATTCGACGGTTTCCCAACACGTGAACACGCAACATATAGTTGCCCATGAGAAAAACATGGATTTTCCAAATCTAAACCACAAATGGACATTGTTTGACCTTGAGATTTATTTATAGACATGGCGAAAGCTAAACGAATTGGAAACTGTAGCCTTTTGAAGGATATGGTAGAATCTGATGGTATCATCGGAATACGTGGCAGCAGGACCACTTTTCCTTTAAACTTCCCAGCCAGAATGGTTGCTTCAAGAATGTTTCCGGTGATCTTTTTGATGATCAAACGCGTACCGTTACATAATTGAGGTGGATTCAAATTACGGAGGAGAATAATAGGGGAACCAATCTTTAATCGAAGATTATGTGGTGGCATTCCAGGGATATCGAATGAATTTAAAAATTCAATCGGAAAATGTACACTTTCATTTTCATCAACAACAGTATCGATTGATTTAAAAAACATCAGATCACCTGGTAACAACTGTTGTATCTGGAAGTTAATTTCGTCAACATCAACGTTTTTGGCTGCCAAAATCGCCCGTTGACTAAGCCATTCATGATTCAAATAATTATTCTGTATGTCCGGGAAAATACTCTGAATCAATTCATTTTTATCCTGAACAACAGTGCAAAAATTGTCTGGTAGTTTAATGCATTGCGTATTTGGTTGCAGTTCTATTTTACCGTTCCCAATATCTAGTAGTTGTTCGGAAAATATTTGTGCTGATGGATCATTTTGCAATTGTACTCGCATATTTATGGTCAATCGAAGTGTTTCAACACTTCGCCATAAAAATGATTGTTTCAAACATGCATTAATCTCATCCGCGAAAGTAGAGCGAGGTATAACCGGTACGGTCTGCCGGAAGTCACCAGACAAAAGTAAGATAGCACCACCGAAAAGTTTATTATTACTGTTTAAATCTTGCATAGTTCTGTTTAATGCTTCAAGTGAATATTTGTGTGCCATTGTGCACTCATCCCAAATTATTATAGAACTCTTCCGCAACACTGCAGCTATTCCATTATTCTTTTTGATGTTACACATTGCATCTGGTTTATTACGAACGTCCAATAGCAGCTTGAATGTTGAATGTGCTGTTCGCCCACCATCCAGTAAAGTAGCCGCAATGCCTGACGATGCTACTGCTAATGCGATTTTTTGTTGCGACCGTATTTTGGCAAGAATCAACGATATTAAAAATGTATTACCGGTTCCACCGGGTGCATCCAAGAAAAAAAACCGCCTTGTTCAGCAGCAACAGCCAGCATAATCCGATCATAAATAATTTTTTGTTCTGCTGTCAGTAATGGTTCACTGTTCATGATAATTGTTGCTAAACTTCCATGGTCATATTGATTTTCTCGTTGTAAATCGGTATTGACTAAGTCGGTGGCTGGACGATTAGGTGATGGCATACCATAATGATTAAGTGGTAAATTTGAAATAAGAACACATAAATCCTCGATCAAGACCAATGCTTCATTGTACATCTCTGGTGTATAATCTATGTTTTGGCATTGATTTGTTTGTCTAATTCGGTGCAAGATGTCTTCTGTCATACAATTTTTATATTTTTCCCACAAAGTTTGTGCTTGCGAGGGATAACATGTCGTCAAAATAATTGCAAACAACTGACGAATCTTATTCGGTGTTGATGTCAACGCAGCATCAGCAAGCGTTAAGTCCCAATGGTTATCGTCTTCTAGCAATTGCAGTTCACGACATGCATCCTGGTATGTATTGAATACTCGACCATTAACTGTTCGTAAAAATTCAAAAAACGTTGGTCCGGGAACATTCACCAATAACAAACGTAAATAGAAGCACTCACGTTGCTTTGGATGTACCGTGTAAAGTCTCCCCAATGTCTTAGCTTTGAATATGCCTGTAATGGAAGGATGTGGTTTTCCTTGTTTCCGTGGCTCCCATTTTTTACTGGATTTGTTCCATGTGAAATAACGTGGAACATCACCAAACAACAATATCTTCGCGAATTGGCCAAAAACATCAGGTTTTTGACACAATGTAAAAAATTCAGTTAGAGTCGTTTTCGGAGCTTCGAACGCTCTTTGGAGAACATTTTCTTCAGTGAATTATACACGTTGACCGTTTTCAAGACGTATTGCCAGATGTTGGACAGCAGGATCTCTTTCGTGGATGGGAAAGCTGAGAATATGCCAAATAGCTTCATTGCTGCTAATGTATCTGCCCATTTGGTATCGTGCTATTTCGTCATTTTTATTTATGTTTTGTAGTTCAAATATGGCCAAATCACTGCCTTTGTTTACATATTTACAAATATACTTAATTGATTTAACAGAACTGCAAAGCTCAACATTGATATGAGCTTTGTAAGTTTTTGAAAGTAGTGGTGAGTATGGTACCACCCACTGATTATCAAACTCAACTTGATTTGGAAAGTTCGGCAGTCGCATTGTAAATGTGTGGCCACCATTCTCAGTACTTCTGCGGCGATACATTGGATAACCATCAATATCCGTGATTGTGTCATTCGTATGCGGCTTTGGGAAGTTTTTTTTACATTTTCCATTTTCCATGCACGGTGACGTCATGTTGAAAGCACCGCATGGCCCATGGATCATGTGTTTGGTGACAATATCAAATAATTCTTGATCAATTAATGGGTCTGGAATTTCGGCTGAAATTATTTGATCGATTTCTTCAGGACGGATTCTATCTTTAAGCCAAACCAAAATGTGGGCATGAGGCAAACCTCGCTTTTGCCACTCTATCGTATACAGCCAACAACGTGTGATACCAAAAATTGAATATTTAACAATAAAATCAATTAAGGATTTCAATTTTTGTTTAAACACACGTGCAATTAAATCATGACGATGAATAGCTTGTTGTCCTGGCAATAGTAAAGTTTGTATCTCTTCCCAATTCGGATTACATGTGAATGTAATAAATAAATCCGGTCGGCCGTAATGACGTACGTAAGTCATCGCATCTTGTATGTATTCCTGCATGTTCCGTGGACTGCCGATGTAGCTTGAAGGTAAAGAAAGCATTACCGATGTCATTGGGATTTAAATTTCCATCGATGTTTCCAGCAACAGCATCTCGTAAGTGAATATATTCTTCCGATCGTAGTTTTGCCTGGTTGAATCGAAGAAATCGCAAGCGTTCGCTTTCGACCTTAGCATACATATCAACAATGTATTGATGGAACAGCTGACGATATCGAAGGATATAATTGTCTTGATGTTGCCTAACCATTATTTGGTGTGCGTAGTATTTCATTGAGCTAACTTTATTATTTCTATAATCACCTAAAAAAATAAAAAATAAAATGCAATACGAAATTAAAATCTATACATACAGTAAGAAAGTAAATAGATAATTGTCAAATTTACCGGTATTTGGATCATACTGTTTGATATTAAGGTGATATTCATCTTGTCCTTGCCAAAATATCAATGGATATTGTAGTGCGTCATATGAACGGTGTAGATCCGAAATCGTACTGACAGTGTTGTCTCGCCGTGTAATTTTTATAGATCTTTTGTCAACTGGATCACCAACCATGATAACAGCAACCTCATCAACAGTTGGAGCGTTGAATCTACCAGCATGTTCACCTAATGGTACTTTGTCGGCTTTTATGACGATTTGATAATTGTCATTTTGCAGTCGTGGCGAAACTCTTTTGATCAATTGAATTAGTTGATTGTGATCTTCTAAAAAATTTTCCAATAATATCACAATTGCTCTTTCCTCTGCTTGTTCAATAAAATTATACAGGCACCGAGTCGTCACGCGCTCTTCACAATCGCCCATAAAATAAATTTGAAGAAATTTCGGATTGTTATCAGGCATTGGCATCAGTGATCCGATTTTATGGTACACCTGGCCTTGAATTTTGAATGTAGTTTCAAAATTACGTCCATCGGATGCACGATCGCAAATTTTAGTTGCCCCAAATGACGTCATTTGGAAGCAAGAATTAAATTTTCGTATCTTACGCAAAAATAATTTGGAATCATCTGAATTGCCAGTAAGAAGGGATAATAAAGGCTTCAGCGGAGCGGGTAGAGGTGACAGCACAACTTTTCCTGATGCGCAGCACATGCCGGCTGCTTCATTCCGAAATTTCAATGCCTGACAATATTGACATACTTTATCCATTCCACCGATAGCAATTTTTGAATGCGCTGAGTAGTTAATAGCTGGTGCATATTCAAAGGCAAGCCGAACGAATGATGCACGTGTTAATGAGCGGCTGATCCGTTGCCTTTGTCGATCTAGTACTCGTACTGTAGCTATGTTTCGTTCTCGTGCAGCTGATGAGTCCTGATTCTTTGAGCTGCATTTCTTGTTTCGATTTGTTCTGGTAATTGCTGAGCTCTTTCAACACGTTTGCGTCGTGACCCTTTGCTGCTCGCGTTCTTGAGGTTAGATTTTTTCGGTGGCATTTGACTGAAAATAATAATTTAATCGTTTAAATATGAGAAAAGAAAAATTGAAAATAATTCTAATTAACTTTTATAATTATGTGATAATACTGACATGTACATATTTAAATTATAGATTTTAAATAATAATTTCAATAAGAATTGAAATACTAATTTAATCGTTTAAATATAAGAAAAAAAATCTGAAAAACTCACATATAAAAACTCACTCACATCATAGCACATTGAAATAATAAGTGCTAAATATTTTTTAATAGAGGTTAAATAAAAACAATAAAAAAAAATATTTGTACAACTATTGAAAAAGTGTAGGAAATTGTGTATCATTTTTGCATTGACATTTTAATTAAATTTTATAATTATGTGATAATACTTACATACATATATTCAAATTAAATTATAAAGTTTTGATCAATGAAGCACAAATAAGTAAAAAACAGGATTAATTTCACTGTATTATCTTCATTATAATATGAATTCAATTTACACTTCAGTCTAAGTAACACGTGGCCGGCTATGCTAACACCAAAAATTTAAAAAGTGGAAATAATTGAATTATACAGTATTTCGTTCACTACAAAATAAATTTAATTAATTTTATAGCGTCAACAACACGTGGTAATTATGCTATTAAAATGTATCTTATATGACACGTTCGTAGATTTACCATAGCAGCGCTATCTATTGATTACTTACTAAACCCAGTCGAAAGGTATCGACATCTGTTAGAATCATTTGGAGTTAACAGATAATTGTGACTGTCAAATAATAACAGACAAATAATTAGCAATAAATTAAAATTGCGACTATAATTTAAGATTTAAACTATCCTATCTCTCAAGTTGGATCGAACTGCACATGGTGTGCGAATTTTATTATAATCGGTTAATTGGTTTAGGAGTCCATTGAAGACAAACATTGTGACACGAGATTTATATATATTAAGATATATACATCTTTTTCTATCTCTCCAGGTGTCTTCATCAATGGGTCTGTCTTTCATGGTTTCCATAAGACCTTGTATCCAAGACTTGGCTGGTCTTCCTCGTTTCCTTCTATTACTTGGATTGTATTCCATAGCCCTTTTTGGCCATATGTTGTCGTCTATCCTCTGTACGTGTCCATACCATATTAACTGTCTAGTTTCTATTCTTTCAGAAGTTGTATGTACTCTATCTGTTTTTCTTCTAATTTCAGAATTAGGTATACGTTCTAATCTTGATATACGGCAAGCTCTTCTCAGGTAGTCCATTTCAACCGTGTCAACTTCTTTCTTTCCTTTTACTGTCATTTGCCAACATTCTGCTCCATATGTAAGAATGGGCTCTACAATTACTTTGTAGATAGTCATTTTAGTTCTCATGGTAGCTTTGTTGGACCAAAGTATCGAATTCAGAATTTGAACACTCTTCCTGCCTTGTTGCACTCTGTAGTCTATATCTCGTTCCGTTGTTTCTTTACTGCAGATAATACTTCCCAAATATTTGTATTCGTAGCACCTTTTCATTTGTCTAATTTCCAAATCCGGGTCTTCGTCTTCACTGCCTATTCGCATATATTCTGTTTTAGACATATTCATACTCATCCCCCATTTTTCGTATTCATCTTTGAGCTTTCTAAGCATATAATCTGCATCTTCTTCACAGCTTGCAATTAGTACTTGATCATCTGCAAAAAACAGCGTTGTCAGATAATGGTTGTTAAGCTTCAACCCCATTCCCACACATTTTTGTCTCCACTGGTGCAGTGCTTCTTGGATATATATTTTGAATAGGGTGGGGGAAAGACAACATCCTTGTCTCAAGCCTTTCGTTACTGTAAATACCCTTGAGAAAGTATTTCCTGTTTTTACAGTGCTTTGAGGACATTTATAGATGTTCAGTATTGCTTTTAGATATGTTTTACTAAGGTCCGTTTTCGTCAAGACACTAAATAATAGTTTTAAAGGAACTGTATCATAAGCCTTCTCCAGATCTATAAATACCAGATGCGTAGGGAGGTTTCGAGCTGTTCGTCTTTCAATTACTTGTTGAAGGGTAAATGTGTTGTCCACGCACGATCTTCCTGCTCTGAAGCCGCTTTGTTCTTCAATTTCTTTATACTCCTCTTCTATTCTTCTTTTCAATATACGACCATATAACCTTCCCAGCGAGCTAGTTACGCTAATGCCTCTATAATTTCCGCATTCTTTTCTGTCCCCCTTTTTATAAATGGGGCTAATCTGGGCCAAATTCCAATCGTTTGGCCTTCAATTAAGCATTTATTAAAAATATTCACTAAGCTTTCCAAAAGAGCATCCGGTCTATGTTTCACCAACTCGATGGGAATGTCTCCAGGCCCGGGTGTTTTTCCATTTTTCATTTGCTTCAATTATTTTTTCAGTTCTTCTTTGTTTATCTTATGCACCTCTGAGTTTTCTGTCATTGAGATATGGTCAGGTCTTTCCATAAATTCGTGCCTACTTTCTGTTAATAGCGTTTCGTAATAGGTATCCCACTTTTTATTTTGAATCAGGTTTATATTTCCCTCATCTTTTCTTTCTTTTCTAATACTTTTTATGAATTTCCAAGCTTGTGTCACTTTGGTTCCTCCTAAGCATCGGTCCATCTCTTCGCATTTCTCTTCCCACATTTCGTTTTTTCTTTTAGTGACTTCCTTCTTTGCTTCCCTGTTAAGTCTGCTGTAAATTCTGCGGTCTTCTGAGTCTTTCGTGGATAGCCATGTTTGATAAGCTTTTTTTTTGTCTTTAATTAATTTTCCTACTTCTTCGTTCCACTACTCAGGATTTTTTCTTTTGTCAGCTTCTTCGTACCCCAATGCCTCTTTGGCCGCCTGATGAATGCAATTTTTTATATCTTGATATTCTTTTTCGGCTGTTTCTCTTCGAGTTAAGTGAGTTAGTTTTGAGGCTAGTCTAAGTTTGTAGAGGAATTGTACTGATTCTTGTTTGAGGCTATCAATATTATATCTTATCTTTGTGGAAGCTGCTACCTTCTCCTGTTCAATTTTGTTCTTGTTTACTTTCCTGTAGTGTATGGTTATTTTTACGACCACCATATAGTGGTCAGATCCGCATTCGGCACCACGATACACCCTTACGTCATTTGTTTGGAGCTTTTTGTTTTCTGGTTGGATGAGATAGTCGATTATAGATTTTATCTTTTTTTTGGTTGTTCCCAGGTAAATTTATGTATATCTTTGTGCTGATAAAATCCATTCATTATTTTAAGCTGTAATGTTTTACAAAGATCAATAAGTCGCTCTCCGTTGTTGTTTATTTTGTCTTCACCATATCTTCCTACCACATTGTCTTGTAACTTTTTGCCTACCCGAGCATTGAAATCTCCTAATAGGCATATTTCTTTGGATCGGTTTACATGGGTCAACACGTCAAGCAATTTGTGATAGAATTCCTCCTTAACTTTTGTATCAGAATCGTCACTAGGAGCATATACTCCTATTATAACTATCGTCTTCCCATGTTTCTCAAGATCCATCATAATGATCTGCTCGTCTATCTCTTCCCAACTCTTGATATTGTTTTTGAGTTTTGTATGCACGGCTATAGATACACCTCTTTTTGGTCTTAATGATTTTTCAACTCCACTATATAAATGAATATAGTCGTTCTTGATTTCATTTCCCTTTCCTTTCTTTTTTGTTTCTGTAAGAACGCATATGTCTATTTGTTGTAGTTTTAATTCTTGAAAAACTTCAGTTTCCTTGGTTCTTAGACCTTGTACATTCCATGTGGCCGATCTCATAGTCCTTTTTCGTAGCAGTCGTCGTCTTTTGTTTCCGTCCTTATTCCGAGGCTCTTGATCGAAATTTTTAGCAAATACCTTTTTTCTAGAAGAAGGGGTGCTGGCCCATCGTTCAAACCCCCAGACTTGGAGGACCAGGATTTGTGAAGAGTATGTAGTAGGAGTAAATGTAGTGACTCGTCTGCCCTCAGAAACCTAATAGCCATTCGGGGTCGGAAAAAAACAAGAGTTAGCCAAGAGAGGCTGATAGGAAAGATTAAAGACATTTTACTCAAGACAAGTTGAAACAGAGTAAAATGTGAAGGCCCTTATGATCCGCCAGGTGCGTTTCATAAGCGTATGAGTATTGATACAATTTGTATTCCCGCTCACACCTCGGGGTGTTGACTACAGACTGTATGGCTCGTCCAGCATGCCATAGCATGGAGGATAGGGTACACGTCATTTATACAATGTAGATACCCCAGCTCCATGGCCTGACTCCTGACTATACATATATATATATATATATATATATATATATATATATATATATATATATATATATATATATATATATATATATATATATATATATATACATATACATATTAGAACAATATTAGAACTTGTAAATTTGTTTACTAGACACATCTTTATTTAAAATTTGAGCAATACCAAGAAATTTCTTTTCAATTTAATGCATAAGAGTTATATCTTTGAAAGATGATTGTTCAAACATTCAAAGTTTCTCGATGTAGTTTGGAGAGACATTTTTATTGGCAGGATACATTCTATATTTTTGAATTTAGTTTGTAAATATATGAAATTATGTTACACCAAACTTCAATCTTATAATACAAAACAAAAGGTAGATTCAAATTAGAATTAATTAGCTAAAATTTAAGAAAGCATCATCAAATGATTTGTTAAAATCATAATTTTGGGTTAATATTAAAAGTACATATAATATATAAGTTTGAACTTATAAAAATAAAAAGAAAAAGACAGTTAAGATTTGATTTCACTTACAGGGCGCCTGTGCATCCGCTTATACGTATTTCGGCCTAATAGGCCTTTTCAGAACGGCTTTCACAGTCGCTCTGAACGTGAAAATAAATATTTTCTGTCTTAGGAAGCAACTTTAACATGGCTTCGTATAGACGCAAATAGCGACATCTGATATTAAAATCCGTGAACTAATTTTCGAAACCAAATTCAGAATTTTGCTTTAATCTGTGCCTTCTAAGTATTGCAAGGCAAAACAGACGTTGATAAAGATGTTATTAGAGACATGGGGAATCTAAAAATTGCATTCCACAACATATCTCCTCAACTAAGCAAAATTCTTAGCGAATTGGTTTCTAATACTCGTACAGAGTATATCGGAATAAAAAGGAAAAGACAGTTAAGATTTGATTTCACGTACAGGGCTCCTGTGCATCCGCTTATACGTATTTCGGCCTAATAGGCCTCTTCAGAACGGCTTTCACAGTCGCTCTTAGAAGGCACAGAATAAAGCAAAATTCTGAATTTGGTTTCGAAAATTAGTTTACTGATTTTAATATCAGATGTCGCTGTTTCCGTCTATACGAAGCCATGTTAAAGTTGCTTCCTAAGACAGAAAAGATTTATTTTCACGTTCAGAGTGATTTATACTAATTGTTTAAATATCTGAATTTTAATTTGTAAACGTAAGAACAAAAACTATAAATTTTGGTGACATGATGAACTTTAAATGTCTATAAAATTTTAAAGAAAGCATCATCAAAAATTAAGAAATATAGAAAATTAATATAGAGAATATATTAAATATAATTCCAATATTCAATTTAACTCAAATAATAACATTAAAACACAATTTAGGCATATATTTCGAAATTTTATATCAATAGTAGATTATTCTAAATGTCAAAAGTGTTACTATTTTCTGATTGGTCCATTTAAAATTTCAAAGAAATAAAATTTTGAAGGAATAGATGAGAATCCTTTGTGAAACGTATAAGGAATATAAGGATGTACACGCTTTCTTTAAAGCTGCTTTCATAAAATTGACAAAATATGGAAAATTTTGTAAATTCAATATGAAAATATATCGCAATACTTACTCTTAACATTCATCCTCCATTTAAACATATTTGTACATATGGACCTAACATTTCAGTAAAAAAAAAGTATAAAAAGTGTTTCGAAAAACTTCAAACCAGTGTAGATGAACAAAGTTGTTCCAGAGACTTAAGATTTAGCTGTTTCCTGACTCCAAGAAAGTTCACCAGTAATGTACAACATTCCTGCTATCAGGTGATATCATTTTATTTGAAAATTTTGTACAAAATTTGTTTTTTAAGCACCAGCGAGAAGCGCTACTACCTGACTTAATAATGGCAAGTGCGACCTTGCCGAAACGTCGTCAAAATAATGGTTTCTATCAAAACCAAAATTATTCAACGAGGAGTCAAACCCGGAACCACAATAAGCATATATATATATATATATATATATATATATATATATATATATATATATATATATATATATATATACGTGTTAGATATTACTCACATATTATAATTATCTTGTTCTCTTATGTGGTGTGTGCTTAATATTGAGTTATTCTCTTTTTAAATTATACAACAGCTATAAACTTTTTTAATGTTGTATTTTGAAATCTGTTTTTTGCTACAGAAACATTATAGAAAGGATATATATGGGAAACTTATCCTATCATCTCTCAAATTATAAAAATGATGATCTCATCCCTTTTTAGCCTTGTCGTGTGTTAGAAAAAAGAGATCTTACTAAAGATGACCTTGATGAAATTTCTAAAGATTTGGAAAAGTTTTTGCTCACCGCTGATAAGTCGGATAGAGAACTAGAAAAAAGAAAACTGAAGTCTGTAGATCACGACATAAATGTAAGAAAGTGTATTAAAGAATTCTCCGAAAAGCAACCATCAAATGTGAAACGTATTGCTTCTACCGGTGAGTAGTGAATAAAGGATCATCTTCTTTCAATGATCTTTAAGGATAATAAATTGTAGTTTATTTATAAAATTGGTCGTCTTTTGCTTCTTCTCTTTTTCATACGTTTCCTAGATACAATAAACTATATTTTTTATACACATATTCTTTAAATAGTGAGTTAACAATTCATGATCAGTTGCTCTAAAAAAATAATCCTTTTTAGATTATAAATCATGGGACAAATACGATCCTGATACCGAGATCTTAAAAATGGATCTCGAAGAAGAGAGAAAAAAACAAGAAGCGTTGGTAAATGAAGAAACACAAAAAAAGCAAAAAACAAAAAAGTGTGTTGTGTTTAACAAATTTTGTACGGAAGCCGAGGCAGTATTTTTTTCGGAAAGGGAAAGAGAAAAGGGCAACGAATGCTTTAAAGTAGGTGGTTATGAAGAGGCGTTGGAGTTTTATACAAGAAGTATAGAAAGTAAAGTTACACCAGAAAATTTAAATAATAGAGCAGTGACTTATTTAAGATTGAAAAGGTAAGCAAAAAAGATAATGTTTAAATTTTTTTTTTATAAATAGTATATGATTCAAAAATAACATGTAAAAATCTCTCTCTATATATATATATATATATATATATATATATATATATATATATATATATATATATACAGCATAGGTAAAAGTTTATGGTCGGTATGGACCTTACGTAAGATGGAGTGAGAAACACCTGTTTAAAAAGAGAGAGGTATATTAGGTCCGCCCTTTAAATCGCCGAACATGCATGATATAATAAAAAAAGGGAAGTTCAACGTTGCCAAACTTATGTTTTATTTGACCTGTTGTCTTTTTAGCAGTTGAACAATGTTCTAAGATAATCAAATTTGGGCGAAATGGATTTAAATGGCAGCTCACTGTTTTTTATTGGGAATGTGCCACAATTTTACTTTACAATAAGTGTAGTATAACATTTTGATTTCCACTTCGGAAATCGTTTTATATAAATAAAATTTATTAATGATTCGTATTTTAAGTACGATTTCCGAATTAAAAATCTAAACATCAAAATAATCTTATGCCTTATTTCCAATAAAAATATTAAACTGCATATAACGCCACAATAAAAAAACTTCATATAAAATTATTTGGCAACGTCTCATGTCGCGTGGTCAAAGCACCGAATCAAAGTAGGGACACAGGTAACGAACGAGTAGAGGTGGGTCGTTGACGTTTTTATCGTTAAAAGCGTAGGCGCAAAGTTTCGGGCCAATGCTTTTTAAATGCATTCTTTTTTTCCGAATCATGAGAAAACTAATAAATATTTTTGAAAAATTTGTCTCTGAAATGAAAGTCTGAAAACTTCTATAATGTTTATTTTAATAAGTTACAGGGGTGAAAAAAAGATAAAATTTAGTGTGATTTTGAATTTCAAATATCTCATTCAAAAAAACTTTTTGTTTATTCTAAGGGACTTTCGACCCTCGGTAATAATGTAATCTTTCATTCTGCGTTTAAATTTTTCAAAAATATTTGTTAGTTTTGTCGGGATTCGAAAAAAATAAATGCATTTAAAAAGCATTGGCCCAAAATTTTGGGCCTACGCTCTTAACGCAACTAAACCGATTTTTGTAAACAATAACTATGATTGTTTAACAGTAGTTTCAAGTAAGAGAGTACCTACATAAACAAACATAATGGCTATTATCGTTTATGTGTATATTTATTGGAGTGAAAGAAACTAATGAAGGATATATTTATTATAACTTGAAAAATAAACTAAACAAAACAAATAGTAAATCGTACTTACATTTACATTACACGTTATTATTATATCACGAATCGTCTAAATTGACATTTAAAAACATAAGTTTTTCTACTTTACTTCTTGTTAATCGTGTTCTTCTTTTATTTAAAATTAAACCAGATTTTGAACGTGTTCACATTTACAATACTTTATGAATATAGTGGTTAAGTTAGGATATACATGGCGATGGTTTTTCCACCATTGTAATGGACTCTCGATACAGGTGTACGTTTAGATGAGTCATGTCCAATTAATTTATCAAAAATACACCATGGACTTAAGTCATCTTTATCGGTTTCCTTTTCTTGTACTGGTTGATTTTCAATAGTACAATCTTCTTTTTTTTATAGAAGTAACCAGCTTCTTAACTGTTTCTTTTGTTTTTTTACCTGCATTTTTATCAGAAAATCCCTGCACTTTAAATCGTGAATCCATAAATGTACATAATGACAATGTGCCACTCTGTTCTATCCCTGTGTGTGTGTGTGTGTGTGTGTGTGAGAGAGAGAGAGATGGCATTAGACAAAAAATCTTTTTGCCACAGAAAATTGTTATAAGGATGTTTAAATTTTTATTTTAGAATCGTTTATAAACTTGATTAGAATATTATATATAGATTTGTCAGAATAAGATAACAGATTGCTGATGTTAACTGGTAGGCTAATATTGAGATCAATTAAATCTAGATACAGGCTTCGAGTCTGTTCCCTATGATTAGGACAATCGAAAAATAAGTGGTTCAAATCTCCGACAGATTTACCATCACAAGGACAGAAAGGGGTTTCATAGATTCCAATCCTATGCAGATGCTCTGGAAAGAGGCCATGGTTAAGTTTTAACCGGGTTATTAACGAAGAATGTACTTTATTATAGTTAAAATTAAAATGGGGAATATTTTTTGGTAAGCATGGATGAATCGAAAAGTAATGGTTTCTTGAAGACTTCTGAACCTCTTTATATTTTGACATCCATCTTTCCCTGCCAATACTCCTGATAATAGAAAAAAGATCTTTAAAGTAGTAAAAATTTGTAATTTCTGATATCTCAGATGTATTTTTTGCCACACCATCCACTAATTCGTTTCCAATTACTCCATTATGTCCTTTAACCCAGAGTATAGTAACTGTTTTTTTTTGTGAATTTTAGATCATGTAATAATTTTTTGATATCAAGTATAATGGAGTTTTGAAAACTATCCAATGGATGGCTACGAATAGCTTGTAATACTGCCTGAGAATCTGATACTATTACGATGTTCTCACAATAATTAGTGACACACCAAGTTAGTGCTTTCTGTATAGCAGCAGCCTCGGCTGTAAAAATAGAACAACATTCAGGAATTCGATATTTCTCAACATAATTGCTGTTTGAAACAAAAAAAGCGAAACCAGTACTTTCAACAGTTTTTGAACCATCTGTATAAATTATTGTTAAATCTTCCCCTAATTTGCTTAGTATGGATTTGAATATAATATTAGTTAAAATTGGCAAATCTGAATAAGAGGGCATTATAATGGTTGGTTTGTCTATCAGAACTTCAAAGTCTTGTATGTAAAAAGGAAATTTTGGGAGCTGTAATATATAAGATTGAAATGAATTCGTATCGATAAAAGATTCTGCAAGAGGAGGAGAATTTTTTATTCTCCAATAAGAATTTGTTAAATTTTCTGTCAAAAGTAAACCTATTTTGTGAACCATAGTTGTATTAAACGATCTGTATGTTATTAGACGTTTGTTGGCTAACATTTGCCTACGTATGTGTAAAGGTGGTTCCTGGGCTTCTGCTAGAACTGCTTGGTTTGGTGAAGACATCATAGCTCCTAGACAAATTTTTATTGATTTAAATTGTATTCTGTCAAGAGTTAATAGATTTGTTTTGCATGTTGAACCGTAAAGAACACAGCCGTAATCCAGAATGGATCGTATGTAGGATCTATAAAACATTAAAGAGATATTTTGATCTGCACCCCATCTTTTTTTAGAAACGAAACGCAGAAGGTTAATTCCACGCTCGCACTTTTGTTTTACGTACTTTATATGGCTGGACCACAAGAGTTTTTTATCTAGGATCATGCCTAGATACTTATACTCTTCTGCTAAGGGGAAATTATAATCACCTATCTGGCATTTGCCTGTGACTTTTTGTCTACGTCTAGTGAAACATACAATCGAAGATTTTTCTTGTGATATACTAAAACCCATTTGTTTCACCCACTTATCTAAGTTACTAAAGCTAAGTTTTAGATTCAACATACAATCTTCATAGGATTTATGGCTGGTATATAAACATATATCGTCTGCATATTGAATTATTTTGCATTTTTCATCCATCAAACCATGCAGATCTGCAGTATAAACATTAAATAATAAAGGACTTAGAATTGAGCCTTGTGGGAGACCGTTATATAATATTCTTGGACCGTGTAATACATTTCTATGGTCCCGTAAGTATATTTTTCTATTCACATACAAATTTATTATATTTACAGATAATCTTTTATCAATACCACACCCCACCATTTTTGAATATAATATATCCAAATCAACCACGTCATATGCACCCTTTAAATCTAGAAACAAACATAGCATAAATTCGTTTTTTGAAAAACAGAGTTGAATATCCGTAACTAAATGTATGAGAGCATCAATGGTACCTCGACCTCTACGAAATCCATACTGTGAGTAGGGAAAAACTGAACTACTTTCAATAAAATGTTCTAATCTAAATTTTATAAGCCTTTCAAAGGATTTTGTCACACATGATAATAGAGAAATGGGTCTATAAGATGATGGAAGTTCTGGGTTTAAGTTAAATTTGAGTAAAGGGCATATGATAATATTTTTTAAAGTATCGCAATATTCTTGTTTCAACCACCAACTATTAAAGATTTGTAAGAGAACATCTTTGGCATTTGACGGCAATTTGTCCAATATCTTATAAGTAAAACCGTCCAAACCGGGGGCTGTATTTCTGCTTTTTTTTAGTGCGAAATCAAGTTCTGAAGGAGTAAAAGGTTTTGACATGGAATCTACACTAGTATTAAAACGAAAAAATTCTTTAATCCTACCAACATTACCAGAGGCAGATGAAGGTGCAAGTTGGTCTAACATCTGTTTAATGAGATTTTCAGAAAGTTGAGGTTTTTTGTTGTACTGATAGTTATTGGAAATTGATCTGACGGTTGACCATATTTTTGAAAGAGGTGTGCTTTTGTTTAGACTATTTAAAAAATTTATCCAACTACTTTTTTTCTTTGTTTTAAATAATCGTTTGGTTTGGGCTGCTATATTTTTATAGTTTATGTAATTATTATAGTTACTTTGGGTTCGATACGCTTTCAATGCTTCTGATCGTTTTTTTATTATGAATGTACATTCCTCATCCCACCAATAAGGCCTTGGAATTGAGGGAGTAAAAGGTTTTTTTATGGGCATAGATTTGGAAGCAGCTAGAGAGATAGTCTGAAAGAGTAGGGCTGTCTTCTCATCGTTAGAAAGATTATTAGATGATAAAATTGTGGATAATTGTTTGTCTAAATCTGTCTGAAATAGCTTCCAGTCAGCGCGGCAATCGTTCCATTTTGTTGATGGATTAATTAGGAAAGAAGTAGGATTAATTTTAAGCTCTATTTTAATAGGAAAATGATCGGATCCCAATGTGTCGGGATATACTGACCAGTTTATACGATTTGTTAATGAGGCTGAGGTGATAGTCAAATCAACGGCAGAATGATTGCCACTCGCGGCGATTCTAGTAGGTGATCCGTCGTTTAGAGAAACTAATTCGAAAAAATCCATGCTTTCGACTAATATTCTACCATTACGGTCATCCGGGATCGGACCCCACATGTAATGGTGGGCATTAAAATCACCACAAAAAACTGTTTTATTATAATCGAATTGTTCAAATAAATGTATCCAATCAGTCTTTTCTACTCTGATGTCAGATGGTTTATATATAGACACAAAAGATATATTAATTTTGTTAAGTAAGACTGCACACACTTCTATTCCGGTATTAAAATTATAGTTAATGTTAATTATTTGATAATCAATGCCCTTTAGTATGAAAATGCCTACACCGCCATAGCCACTTTCACGGCATTTTGAAACAAAATTATACCCTTTTAATTTAAAGTCTATTTGGTTTTTCAACCAAGTTTCGGATAAAATTATAATATCTACATGAGAATTATTAATATAATTTATGAGACTATCCCTATTACTTACTAACGATCTACAATTCCATTGTAAAATATTTAAGGAAGATTGAGTAAGTTGACTGTGCATTTGGAAATTAATAATACGAGTGAATGCTTTCATTGTCACTCGTCGCTAAATTATCCGTTTCTCTGTTATTACCTGTTTCTTCTAAATTATTAGAAATAAGTTTTCTTAATTCATTTTTTAAATTGCATATAGGTTGAGATTGATTATTGGTATACATAAGTTGATTAATATGAGATGTGACAAGTAATATAAGTTTCTCTTTATAGTCAATAAATTCGTCCCTGTAGGGATTGGGTATTATAGGATTAGATTTAGGGGTAGGTCTTTTGATAGAAGTTGACGCAGAGGTATGGGGTAAAATTGGTGGAGAAGTTGCTTTACGTTTATTATTTGTAGAAATATGAATAGTTTTCCTTACCGGTTTATTTAATGTGAAATTAGGGACATTGTTAGACGAGGTAGGTAAACTGGGAAAATTGGAAGTGTTATTTAGAATAGAAAATCTATTATTAGTTATTATTTTTGCGTAACTTGGATTGTTATGTAATTGTTCTGCTTCTCTGAATGTTATATTTTCTGATGCCATTATTGCTTTGATTTTCTTCTGTTTTTCGTATATTGGACATTTTCTAGACAACGAGGTGTGATCGTTGGTTTTACAATATATGCAATGATTATTTTCATTACAAGTTTCTACAGTATGGGTGGTGTCTGTACATTTTTTACATCTACTGTCCTTAGATTTACATTGTTTTAAGGAGTGACCATATCTGAGACATTTATAGCATTGCACTACCGGGTGTATGTATGGATCTACTGAAAAGTTGCATAAATTAATTATTATGTTTTGTGGAACCTCGTTTCCCAAAAATTCTACAATTATCATTT
Organism: Diabrotica undecimpunctata; assembly: GCF_040954645.1. Classification (NCBI taxonomy): domain Eukaryota; kingdom Metazoa; phylum Arthropoda; class Insecta; order Coleoptera; family Chrysomelidae; genus Diabrotica; species Diabrotica undecimpunctata. The sequence continues at coordinate 88,824,542 of NC_092810.1, forward strand.
GTCTTGGTACTAATTGAGTTGTGCCATCGTTGTTCGTTACTTTTCGTTGCATCCTTTGAACATTTACCACTTGTCTCTCGGATATTATCGCATCCTTTAAATAATTCTCCGAAAAGAAAGTATCAACCATACGGACTATGCCCTTTCTATGTATATAAAATTTTGGAATATAAGCTATAAGATCATTTTTATTTATTAAATCATGATTAATTATTTTATTTGCTATAGAATAAGTTTTAAAAATGACTTTTACCCTATTAATGCCAACTGTTTTTATATCAAGTACATCATTTTTAATGGACGAATCATTTAATAAAAAATGTCCTACCTTCATTGGAAATAACCTACCGATATTTTTATTTTTGTGTTCAATATATACAAAGAATGGGGCCTTATCGCTGGGTTTATACCGGTTTTCAAAATCAATTAAAGTATTTACAGACCTGTTATCATCAATATTAGTTTTTTCAGACGTGTTTACGGAATGTAATTCATCGGGCGGTCTATGACCTCCAATAGCATCTTCTTTCATACTTAGATTTTTTGGAATACCAAATTATGGGCCTAATTTGCACTAAACAAATTCACAAAATAACACAATAGCGATCACTATCAAACTCGCACCGACAGCAATATCAAAACAAACCGTTCTCTACGGCTATCGACTCGGGTATCTGTTCTATCCCTCTAAATCTTTTTGCTAAACCCGATATTAGTAATTGTACTACGTCGGATACTATGGATGTAAGGTTGCCGTTTGCTAAAATTTTATTGCAAGATTCTTGCAGGCAGCGTACCATAACAATCACTGAACTACCCTTCAAGTATTTTTGGCCACTAATTGTACTTGTTATTTCTTTAAAAGGCCGTAAAATTTGGGAAAGTTGAGAACAAATAATCCAGTCTTCATTATTTAGATTTGGTCTAAGTCTAAGTTTGTATTAACTAATACCAATGTGGAACGGATTGCCTCTTCTAACTCGATCATTCTTTTTAACATGTAATAGGTGAAGTTCTACCTAGTTTCCACGTCTTGGATTGGCCGTTTGGGAACTTTGGTATGTTGTAATTGATACTTTAAAAGCCTTTCTAAAGATAAGTTACTTTTTTTGAAATGTGTTTTTGGCCGAATTGTCGAAAAAAAGACTTTATTTTATCTATTTGTACACGACAGCATTTAAGTGCGTCCTTCACCAATAAATTTAACGTATGAGCAAAACAATTTAAATGTTTTCATTCCAAAACATCTTTAATAGCTTTGACCATATTTGAGGTATTATCAGGTACTGCAAAATTTACTTTTCGTTTTAGACCCAATTGATATAATTTCACTAATTTCAAAAGCGATGTTTTCTGAATTATGGTTTCCAGAAAAATGGCAGCTGCCTAATAAAACCGTTTTAAATACTAAATTTTCGGTTAAATATTGTCCTGTTAATGCGATGTAACTCTCAGTTACTCCGTATGTCCAGAGGTCAGTAGTAATACAGATATTTTCTACTTCTTTAACAACTTGTGATCTAATAATTTGCTTAGTTTTGATATAACATTCCTGAAGTAATGAACCTGACGTAATGAACAATGGAACTATGGAAAACGGATGAAACGAGTCTTTGCATAGGTTTAGTAAATCCATATCTATTTGTTTCTTTTGTTCTAAACTAATATTTTTATTAATGAAAGTATCTATCACCTTTTGAGCTTGGGTGGCGGTGGCAGTATGTCAGTACTTGTAGTAGAAGTAGTCGAAACGGACAGAAATGCGTCAGGAGAAGTTTCAATCGTTGCAATATTTAGAAAGTGGACCATAAAAGCTGAATCTTTTACAAATGTGCATTTTTGAAAATAAAATATTATTCTTATACTATCGAACTATCAATAAAGATTTGAAATCGAAAATGCAGATCAATTGTAAATCGAAACTCATTCATTAATCAGAATACCTAGTTATAAAAAACAAAAGAAAGAGTTAAGAAGCTGGTTACTTCTATAAAAAAAGAAAAAGAAGATTGTACTAGTGAAAATCAACCAGTACAAGACAAAGAAACTGATAAAGATGACTTAAGTCCACGGTGTATTTTTGATGAATTAATTGGACATGACTCATCTAAACATACACCTGTATCGAGAGATATAAAAGAAGTCGACATGTATTTATCTGATGATGTTACCCATAAAAAATTTCGAATGGAGATTGGAACTGTCCATTACAGTGGTAGAAAAACCATCGCCATGTATATCCTAACTTAACCACTATATTCATAAAATATTGTAGTATTGTAACAAAATCTGTTGTGAACACATGTTCAAAACCTGGTTTAATTTTAAATAAAAGAAGAACACGGTTAACAAGAAAAGTGGAAAAACTTATGTTTTTAAATGTCATTTTATACGATTCGCGATTTAATAATGTGTAATGTAAATGTAAGTACTATTTGTATTGTTTAATTTATTTTTCAAGTTTAATAAATATATCCTCCGTTAGTTTCTTTCAATATACTAGCCAATATGTTTGTTTGTGTACTCGCTTATTTGAAACTACTGGTAAACAATCAACTAGTTACAGTTTACGAAAAACGGTTCCGATAAAAATGTCAACGACCCACCTCTAGTTTCATGGGTATATTAGGATCGGAACCTGAGATATGTAAAATATCTCTGATCGGAACTAATCGTCTTACTAATGGGCAATGGGCGTCAATAATAAATATGGACGGGAGACCAAGGGGAAATATGATTTTTATCTTTGTCTATTCGCTGAAAATATGATTTTATATATGTGTTAGATATCCTGTTAAATTTTACCATACCGACCATAAACTTTTACCTACACTGTATATATATATATATATATATATATATATATATATATATATATATATATATATATATATATATATATATATATATATATATATATATATATATTATGTTCCGAAAGGTTTCCGCGGATAGTACAATTAAATCTAGAACTAAGATTTATACTATTACAGGAATTAATATTAAACTCAACAGTCTTCCTGGTTGAACCGGGTCGATTATCATTGCGCCGAGCTTTTGATATCCTCTTCGATGTCTTCTTCAGAGCTTCCGAGGACTCAGTCTCCCGAGCCCCCAGACAGTACTATACTGATCACTAACCAATGCATTACTGGTACTGGGAATACCATTACCGTTCATCTATACCGTCGATGGTGACATGGTTTGGGTGAAGGTTGGTGTGGTGGTTAGCGTGGGATCGGCGCGGGGAATGGCGCGTGGGTTGGCGCGAACGTTTCTGACAGTTTCTGACGTTTCTGACAGTCTGCTCCACCTGTCAATCATAAATCTACTGTCAAAAATGTTCGCGCCAACTCCCGCGCAAATCCCCACGCCAACCCCCTAGCCAACCTCCACCGAATCCACGTCACAATCGACGGTATTAATGAACCGTCCTTTATTTCCAGGTCTAGTAATGCATTACTTAGTGATCAGTGTAGTGGTATATATGGGCCCGGGAGAATGAGACCTTGGAAGCCCCGAAGAAGACATGTAAGAGGATGTCAAAAGCTCGGCGCAATGATAATCGACGCGGTTGAAAATCACATCCTTAGCAGACGTTAGTCACCCATGACAATAGATTGGGTTAACAATGAACCTTGAAGAAAAATTAACATTTTTTAACAATGAAAATGATTTACAATTTACTAATCTGTATGATTTTGTTTATTAGATATAAAGAAGCTGTGGAAGATTGCGATAAGGTATTATCATTCGAAAAAGACAACATTAAAGCTCACACCCGAAAAGCGGAAGCATTGGATAAATTGGGAAAATATAAGGAAGCCCTGGACAACGCAGAATTTGTCATCTACAAAGAACCAAATAATAAATATGTCCAAGAATTAACCGAAAGAATTAGGAATAAATGTTTTACTGAGCTAAAAAAAACGAGAATGAAAATTATTGAGATTGATTGAAATTTTTATTGTAAGAAAAGATAATATATCAATTTTTATACAGTGTTCACAATAGTTAAAGGTTTGAATAAAACTTTTCTATAACGTTAATAAACAAAAGGTTTTTTAGGTTATATAAGTAATAATAATTCACATACATGATTAACACAATATCTTCATGGCTGCAACTACCTAGCTGCCTTGTGTAAAAATTCTTCTACGGAGTAAACAGATCCATCTAATTCTTTGTGTTGGTTTTGAAATTATTTTTCTTTCTGTTTGCCATTGATATATTTGTATATTTACTCAAAGACTACAACGCCTCACAGATAAGATCATCGAAGAACATCAGGCAGGATTTAGGCAGGGAAGATCAACGATCGACCAACTATTTAGATTAAGCAGGTCTTAAGTAAAGCCTGGAAATATGTCATAGATGTCTATAATATTTTCGTCGACTTTAAACCGACTTTAAATAGGCATATGATTTAATAAACAGGGTACAGTTATACAAAATATTAAGTGAATTTGAAATACCCTCTAAATTAGTTAGATGTCGGACACAGTGGCTCAGGTACAGATACAACATGAGATGACAGACTCATTTCAAATAACACCAGGATTAAAACAGGGTGATGGACTGGCACCAACATTGATAAATATCATGAGCAGAACCAAAGCAACAAGTGAGAATACGTATACGGACCTTAAATCACATGCTAAATAAAGAGGTCTGCCAATAAACAAAACAAGACTAAAATCCTAGTACAAAGTCGATCAGAAAGAGCAACACGACCCTACCTGATAGTTGACAACTTAGAAAAAGGAGATAGCTTTTCCTATTTAGGAGTCCACATGACAAAGGACAACATTGACGATGCAGAACTTATCAATTAGAAGAATAATCCTAATCAATATGCTATTAGCCTGATATTTAAATCAAGAGACGTAGATCAAAGAACTAAGATCGTATCTGCAAGACCATAATCCGACCGATAATGAGCCCTGGATTTGAAACTTGGGTGTTGACACAAAAATCTGTAAACCGCATAGAAATCTTTGAAAGAAAGGTACTGAAACGGATACTAGGCCCTAGAAATGAAAACAACAGGTGTCGAATCAGATACAATTATGAAATATATAATATATATATATATATATATATATATATATATATATATATATATATATATATATATATATATATAACATAAAATAGGATGGAAGAAGACAGACTTCCCAAAAAACTGTTGAATGCAAGAATGCAGGGGAAGAGACCTATTGAAAAACCGAGAAAACGATGGGAGGATAATGTGGATGAGGACGTCAGATATCTCCTTGGTATAGGGTATATGCAAACGGATGGAGAGGTTTAATGAGTAACGTATTTTATAAGTATAGTATAAGCAGTATAAGTAAGTATATATATATATATATATATATATATATATATATATATATATACATATATATATATATTCTTTTATTTTGAATTTTTTTAGAGCCTTGTTGAAACTCTGGGCAAATTTTTTAGACGCTTTTAACAACTTTTTGAAACTTTTTGTAGCATTTTTCAATCTTTTTGTAAGATGATTTTTGAACTTTTTAACATTTTTTGTGAGTTACTAAAAATTTTGAAAAGTTTGTATAAGCTTGTAGATTTTATAAACATTTAACTTTTTTGAAAACCTTTCAAAAATCGAAATAATATTAAAAGCTTGCGAAAAGAAACACAGACTTATCGATTAATGGTAAAAAAGTTATAAGTAGTGTTGGGATTTTTTGTTAGTTTTGTATGATACCGTTTCCTAATTATGGCTCTCTTTATTAAACTAATGAATAACACGGAAAAGAAATGCTCTATTAATAGTGCAGTTCATAACTAGGAAAATAACAATTATTACTAATTATATAAAAGAACGCACCGATGTGAGTAATATCTCAGTGGCGTCTTTTATACAGGACAGATTAAAATATTTGACTATATAAATGGGGATTGGGAATTGGGGATATGGGAATTAAACTTTGGTATATGTATCGGACATGATATGTTGGTAAGAGAAAACGATTAAAATCTCCGGTAAATGTCTAACTGATAGTGACAAATGGGCCACAGCAGCTTTGTCAACGAATCCTATTGAATGGGAATTAAACTTTGGTATATGTATCGGAGAAGCTATGTTGGTAAGAGAAAACGATTAAAATCTCCGGTAAATGTCTAACTGATAGTGACAAATGGGCCACAGCAGCTTTGTCAACGAATCCTACCTCCTATGTCCACGAAGACATAAGTCGCGTAATCCCCGGCAATATATGACGTATTACGGAAGCACGTTATCCGGCAGAAGGAGGACTGTGAAAGCGGGTCTCATAGTTATAATCGGAACACACCAGCGAACCTTTACCAACTTGCACTGAGGCAGTGTGTAAGCTATGCCTCACAACCCCTAACGTAGACGACACATTTAAATCATGGCTTTCATTCTCAGATACCTAAATGGCCCTGAACTGGGCAGCTTTCGGGATCAAGCCAGGAGGGCAGAGCTAACCCAAACTGCTACCCAAATAAAACAACAACGTTTTATAGCGACATATAATTGCCGCTCACTATGAAATCAATCCAGACTTCTAGAACTGGAAAAGAAACTGAAAATATAAAATGTTACGTCATAGGAATCAGCGAAATAAGACAAAGATGAATAGCTATTGGAATTAGCGTCAGGAAACACATTCTACTATCAAGAAACATCAACGTGCAGAACAGGCGGTATTGGATTCCTAATCAACAAGAAATGAAAATGAAGAGTAGTAAAAATAACTAGTATCTCGGATAGAGTAGCTAGCTTAACCTTACAACTTACAACTATCAAAGAGATACAATATACAAATTATACAAGTATACGTCCCAACCATGATTCACACTGACGAAGAAATAGAGGAACTCTACAGTAACATAACTAAAACATTAAATAATAATAAAAGTCCCTTAAGTATTTTACTGGTGGTTTTAATGCTAAATGGGAAAGAGAAACGGCAAGGAACAAGTCATGGGAAAGTATAGAGTCGGTGAAAAAATGAAAGAGGAGAACGGCCGGGTCAGTTTGCATACTACTAAAACATGCTTATTGCAAATACATTCTTTAAGAAAAAATCGAACAGAAAATGGAATTGGGTAGCACCAAATGGAATCACTAAGAACGAAATTGACTTCATTCTAACCAATATGATTACGACAATAAAATATGTTAATGTAATAAATAAATTTCAAACAGGGAGCCACCATAGACTAATCAGAGCAAAAATTGTTCTAAATCTAAAACTAGAAAAGAATAAAATTAATTTAAAAACCAAGAGTAACCGGTATAAATATTAACAATCTAAAACAAAAGTCAGATCATTACCAAAGGACAATTAACGAAAGATTACATGACCAAATCGATAGCTCTCAATTAATGTAAAAAAATCATCCTTGATAGTGCCAAAGAAATCGGAGGCTTACAAAAAAATGAACATAGTAAACTGTCTAATAAAACCAAAATAATTCTAAAACAAAAAAGGGAAATAAAAATAAGTAGCACCATACAGAGAATACAATACACAGAATTTTGTAAGACAATAAGGAGAAAAGTATTAAGAAAGGCTTGAGAAAATACAATGAAAGACTGGTAGAAAATGCAATCGAAAACAGAAAAAAACTACAATAAAACAAGAAAGACATTAATCATTGGGAAGAAGCAAATCGTTGCTCTAACAAACGAAAACGCCAGAATTACAGAGAGTAATGGAACAATGCAACTCGTGACTAAATTCTACAGGAAACTATAAAAAGCCCCTGAAACACTAAAAGAAGCAATCTGTAATCAAGAAGATGTACCAGAAGTCCTTCCGGAAGAATTAGAATCGACAATTACAAGAATTAAAAGCGGTTAAGTAGCTGGAATCGATGGCATAATAGTGGAACTGCTTAAATACGCTGGCAAAAACCTAGAAAATCTTAGCAGACATATTTACAAACTGCCTAAGATCAAGATGCATACAAGACCACTAGAATACAGCAAACACAATTCTCATCTTCACAGGCCGTCTTCTGTGAAATAGTTTTTAGAGTTAGGGTATTCTTTCATCAAATGTTATGCCGTGACTGACTGTTTTGACGTGGCTTTTGCCAGCTTCATTGTCATTAATTATTTGACGCTGACGAGTAGGTAATACTTCTTTCGTTTGTGGATTTAATTTTGTTCAGTTGTAATTTTAAGATCCCATTTTCCCAAGAAGATATACTATCCATTTTATTTTCCGCATCATTTATTCAGGTAAGTTTATTCATATTATGTATTTAAAGATATTCAGTTATCAGTAAAGTTGTACCTACTATAACCTCAAAATGTAACAGTCTAGGTTCTTGAATCTAATTTTGATTGACCAACATTGTTGCTTAACTAATATTACCAATTTGGACACAGTTTAAAAATTGCTTGCTCAAAAATTGAAAACATAATATATATATAGTAAAAACAGAAAATGAAACTTCTAAAACTACAGTTAAAAAAGAGTAGGAAAAACTAACTTTATAAAAAAAAATATTAAATGAACGTTACACAAACATTAGGATAACAGAAATTTAAGGTTGCGTTTCTATTTCTCAGTTTAAAAAATTTAATAGTATTAGATTTATCTTCCTGTCAGTTTGAATTATGATTTTTAAAGAATTTGTTTATCTTTGTGTATATTCTTACAGTGTCTAGTTTTTGTATTAGGAAAAAAAATTATAACATAGATCCAATTATTTGTTTTGAGCTAGTAAGTTCATCTTTTGCATAAGATCTAACGATTTTTTATGTATTTTAGGTGGGCGGTTTAATAAGAATTTTGACACTTTAAAACGTTGAAGCAATGATACCTAGACGTAATTTATTAAGAGGAGCTTTAATGCTATCGATGTTGTCGGAACAAAATCAACAACTCAATGATGTTCTCAATAAGACTGAATCCAACTTAAAAAAAGATCCGCAACCAATGGCAGATGATAGTGCAACTTCCTTAACTATAGAGGCTTAATTTGAAACCGAAATAATACTTGCTTATTCAGTGATTGAAGAAGATATGGACTCCTTAAATTTTCTGCAAGCTGCGAAACTTTTAAATAATCCAGATCAGAATTCTTCAAAATGTAACGAAGAAAGAGAAAATACGTTAATTTACACAACACTTGAGGTATTTACTCCATCCCAAAATGTTCCAGTTCGCAGTGAAGTAGAAACTTTAAATAACACGGTTATACCAGAAGAAATACAAACAGAAAATAAACAATTAGAAGCACAACAACAGTTCATTGACACAACATTAGAAGTTTTTAATTCATCAAATTTAAACCAAAATTTTCAAGGTGAAAATGATCCAGTATAAAGAGAAATAGAAACTGTAAACAATAGTGTAATTCATAATGAAAAACCTCAAGAAAAAGAACAGCAGTTAGATTTACATCAAGTACCAGATAGAGAAAATGTAGAACTTGATATTACAAAAAGTGAAACTAAAAGGATACAGAAGAAAACAAGTACAACTTTAAAAGAAAAAATACTAAACAGAATAAAGAAGTTGAAAGAAGATCATCCCACGCGCGATCCTTGTGATGATAAATGTCGCTCCACATGTCTTATAAAATTTTCGGAGTGGCGACAGTAATGTAACGCCGAAATTTGGAACAAAAATTTCACCGAAACACAAGACGGGATATCGCAAACCAAACACAATTCATTTCGATATTTTTTTAATGACCAAAAAGGCGAAAGAGTCAGGCTATGTAAAACATTTTTTCTAACGACTCTTGGATTTTCTAAAGAAAATAACTCAGTTATTTATGATATCCTAACATCTGGTGACAAAAATACAATGACAGGTACGGCGTCAGGTGTAACCGACAAAAGGGGAAAGCATTCTAATCATAAGAAAATTGACAGAAGCGTCATTAGAAATCATATAGAAAGTTACAACCCAAGTATTGCTCATTACAGAAGAGAACATGCACCAAATCGGCGATACCTCCCAAATGATGTGGCAATTCAAAGGATGTATGATGACTTTAGACGAAGTGAAAACTTTTGTGACTGTTCTTACGATTTATACAGAAAAGTTGTTAATGAACTCAATATATCATTCACGAAACTCGGTCATGAAGAATGTGGCATGTGCTTTAAGTTTAAAGAACATAATAAAGACCACAGTCAAGAAAACTTATCATCAGATTGTTTGGTTTGCGTCTGTTGGAAGAGTCATATTGCAAAAGCTACAGAATCAAGACAATTATATAAAGACACCATGTTCTTTTGTGCTGATCTTTAAAAAGTCATCATATTGCCACGCATGGATTCCTTCAAAGAAGTCGTGTTTACTCGAAGAATGGTAGTATTTAACGAAAGTTTTGTACCCATTGGTTATAAACGTAAGACCAAACCTCTCGAGGTATTGTGGCATGAGGCAATAAGTGGAAGAAAAAAGGAAGACATCCAAATGCCTTTTACTCGTTTTTTACCATTTCAGAGATGTAAAACATATTTGTATTTGGCTGGACAATTGCTCAGCACAATAAGAACTGGACGTTCTTTACCTTTTTGGTGTATATTATCAATTATTGCCCGGAGATTTCTGTTGACGCCATTGATATTTTTTATTTCGAACCAGGTCACACTTTTATGGCTGCTGACTCCTTTCACCATCAGGTAGAATTAGCTATGAAGCATAGTGGAAAAGTGTACGATTTCCAAGATTTTGTTAAGTGTGTTCAGGAAGCAAACTTAAGGAAAGTGGAAACAAAGGAGCTTAGTGGTGAGGATCTTTTCGCTTGGAAATACTACACTTCCAAGCCAATACTTAAGCATCGTGGCATCGATAGCGTTCTGTATCTTACAGACATTGGAAAAATGATAGTTAAGCGAGGCAATACAAATCTACTATATTCCACTGATTACCAAGAATCTAATACCAAAGAGCTAAATTTCTTATAAGCTAAATATATCAAGAACTTTCCAATACATGAGAAAACTAAAGGAGTAAGAGGATTTAATAAAGCTTAAAAAAAGAAATAGTTGAACCATTCAAGAGTCAGAGGAGCCAGATTTATTAAACACTGACTGACGCTGAATGAGGCATATAACCAATTTTTCCCTTATGTTACTTAGTTTTAAATTATTTCATAACTTCAAATTTTTATATGTCTATTCATTTTTAGATATTACACAGTTCTTAAAAACAAAAAGACAGTTCTTAAAAAAAAATAAACCTTTTATGTTCAGTATGTATAAAATTAGTTAATTTTTAAAGTAAAAAGATTTAACTGCCTATACGAGGGAGTTAGGGCTTCTTAGAATTTGATATGTTAGTATCCAACTTTAAAATAAAAAGCCCTAAATCCATTTTTCTCCTAAAAATTTAAATATTCTTATGTTAATGTTAAAACCATAATTTTAACATTGAAACAAAACCATTTACACATTAAATTCATTTAAAAATATCAAAACTGTGATGCTGGAAAAAAAATTGGTTTTCCTTGTCTTCTGTAAAATTTTGTTCTTTGGAGATAGGGCTTTTTAGCATGAGGGCAGAATGGTCTCATGTTGTACTTTTGTGGCTCAGTATCTTTATTTTTGTATTTTCAAGTATGGGGACCAAAAGGAATAATAAAAAATAAAAATGTCAAATCTAAAATTCATCAATGTATTGAATGGAAATAAGATTAATAAAATTATCAGTTGTAAAATTTATCAATATGTATCAACATAAGATTAATGGTACCTGCTATATAATTTTTATCTAACACAACAAAATCATACCATAAATTGTCAACATCTACAACACACAAATCATATTTTCCTAATGTGCTCTCCGGTTCTAGGAATTCAACCCAGGAGATTCCGGGAAATTATCAGGGAAAGACTTTTAGCTAAAAGTAAAAACAGCAGAAATCATTATCGCCATCTTCGTTTTTATAATCGTAATCATCAGATTACCATTATTATTGTCATTAGAATCGTATTATTGTTATAATTATCTTCTATGCAGTATTATATCAAATATTTCTTCAATTTCAATTCCCTCTACGCCACTGATTAAGAATGATAAAAGAATACTGTATTATATGCCTCACCAGGGCATTGCCATCGAGCTAGTTACACTTTACTGGGAAAATTACAATAATTTACGAAAACATTTTTAATTACCTGTTTTGGTTGCCTCTACGTGTGCTTCGTAATAACAAGGTATTTTATTAATGTTTTGTTTACTGTTTCTGAGAAATCGAAACAAAATATGACCATATAGGCTGTTGAAAGATAAACTACAGGAAATATGATATTTGGTAAATGTGAGAGAATAGAATTAAGAAATAAGTATTGTATTACCTGCGTATTTATCAATATTCTGTACTAAAAATAATTAAAACGAAGAACTTTATGACAAATATTCTTAAACTACCGGTAAAATGTTCTAAAATGTGTTTAATCTTGCGTGAGGACAGAATGTCAGTCATAACATTAGAAGGTCATCCGCGGTATCTATAAGGTATTTCTAACTCATTAAGTACTTAAAAGGAGAATAAATTATTACTCATCTCATAATTTTAATATATATATATCATATTTACGCACGCACGCACGCACGCACACATGATCACATGATTAATATTGTCACATGATTAATATTGTCTCTTCTTTTACTAGTGATATTAAGTTATCCTTTAAAGTTTTTTTGTAGCATTTTGTCTCCAAACGGTGTATCTTCTTCGGTTAACAACTTTCTAAAATCAGCTTTCTTCCAAAATGTAATAGAGGTTTTTGTGTTAATCGTGGATGGGAAAAGGCATTGTCCACAATGATTACATTTACTAGAATTCACTCCATTATTTGTATAAAATGTTTTTAGTCATTGAATAAGCCTAACAACTTGTTTGAATATTCTTGTCCTGCCATATTTTTAACGAATGTCACCCGTTGGATCACATTTCATCCAGAAAATAGTTTTTTTCATCTGACGGTATTTTCGAATATTCCTTAAATATTGACGTATCCAACATATTATCTCTTGTTGATGAGAAGCACTGATATCCGATTTTCCTTCTTCCAAAAAAAAAAAATTATTTGACAATATGTTTTCTTTCACAACCATTAGAATGATTTTAATATGAATTTTGGTAAAGTTTGTTTAGCAGAATATGGTTGACTTCAATTAGTGCAGTCGTAAATATTATTAAATTTATCTGACTTGGCCCATTGTTAAGACCGGTCCGGAGCGATAAGCAAACGAGGTAGACAGAGTTGGTCTTGTGACAAATAACACTGACTAGACGGTACTCCTACAAGAAAGCAAAGGATCCACAAAATTTACAATAATTATGACGACAAAAACCAAAAAAACGGATGTAAAATATATTACTTTGCCTTATATACCCGAAATTAATGTTTTCAAATGAGTTTTAAAATAAATTAAATGTATTTTAATTGCTAAGATTCTAGAAAAACAAACAATAATAATTTGTGGTTCTGAAAAGAACTATTTTTTTTAAATCGTAACATTTGTAGATTTGATGACAGTATCACTCCACACATAGTTCTGTTTCGCTATCGCTATCCTCATCTAAATTAATTAAATTAAATTAAATAAATTAAACTAAATTACTTGGAAGAATATCATTATACATTTTCTTATTAACTCTACAACAGTACTACTTAACGTTGGAGAAATATTTTGAGACCTCACGTTAGACTTCAATTCGTGCCACATATGTTCTATGGGATTAAACATACAATAATAGGGTGGAAGCCGTAGCACTGTATGTCCCATTTCCTCTGCCAATGTATCACAAACATATACTTTTTTTATAGAAAATGCCTTTAAAACTTCTAAAAGCTCTTGTTTGGTGTAACATTCTGCAAAATACATATCATTCGTCTCCATGTAATTTTGAATTTCCAATTTAGTATTATTTGAGTTTGGACCCTTACTTATGTAGTTGGCGACTGTGATAGCTTGCATTGTCCATTACTATCACGCTATTCTGAGGAATGTTTGGCATAAGATTATTCTTGAACCATTCTTCTTTTTGCCGTAGTATCTTCATGGTAGTCGACGCAGAAGTCTTTAATATTCTTTGCAGAAAGCCACAGGGCATTTGGAACCCAACCATTTTCTGATACAGCATGTAAAATCGTTATTCTTTTCCCTTTATTTGACGGAGCTTTTGTCTTACTTTTATCGGAGGAATCGGCAAATCTTTTAGGTCGCCTTTGAATGTGTGTCAAACCATGTCTCGTCGAAGTAAATTATCGGACGATTTTCAGAACAGAATTTTGTTATTGAAGTTATATACTCATAACGCCATTTTTGTAATCTGAGATTCCATAATTACTTGTCTTTTGTCAATAATTATACGATATCGAAAGCCCATACTTTACAAAATTTTCCATAAGCTGGTGAGGCTACAGTTTATTTGGTTTTGGTCAACATTGAGCCATTGCTTCAGAGCTCTTAATGTAGGTATGCGGTTGCTCTTCGCACATGGTATAGACTTTTTGACGTATCAAATCTTTATCGGCTTCGTCCATACATTTGGTGGAACTGGAATCTTTACGTTATTTTCTTGTTTCTATGGGATTTGATGTAAATCTTGTTTCTATGGGATTTGATGTAATTCTTTTTACTGTGGTCAAAGATATTTTCGTCAAATCGCATATTTCACTCGTAGCGGAAGTTGTGCCAAGTCCTCTTTTAAGTAAGGTAGTGTATATAGTTTGTACAATTTGCTTTCTATCTACAGATAAATGTTTCTTCTTTACCGGAACACTATAAGAAGCCCCATTATTATTATCCCACGGACGCCACATAGTGATAGAAAACGTAATGAATAAAATGAGTAGTACTACTTAACATTTCCCGTGATACATAAATACAAACAAATTTTATAAAGAACTCTTATTTAAATACTGGTTGGTGTTCAGTTCCATAAACTTATTATATAAATACTTGAAAAACACTTAAAAGGCGATTAGCAAACCCATCGTGCACTACCATCGAATTCGAAAAACCCTCTTATCAGTACAGTTTCTTCAATATAAGCCTTATCTGTATTAATGATATTATAATGAGTTTGGATTGTAGGCAATTAAATCAACATTAAGAAATGAAGATTGACAAATTTTACCAGGAAACATATTTTAATTTTAATTGAAACTGAACCTTTTATACTATTATCGGTTAACCCAGGATGTTTATAGTCAATTTATAGACGAAATTTCTTTCGGTATGCCCAAGTTTTGGGCAATACAATTGACTATGCAGACATCTTCCTGAACGGTAAAAGATGTTGTTGTACTTCGGTGGTCACACCGAATCATCTAACCTTTCTTCTCCCTGTATAGTTTTAAATAAATTCTTTAAAGCTCGGTGATCAACTATTCGCGTTTTGATGTTGGAGGGTTCTTGCTTCTTCTGTATTGTAGTAGTAGTCACAGAACAAATCTATGTTGCGGGAACACACTGTCCTACCAAAGTACTTCTACTCAATTTCATAGTAATTTCCTTTAATTTCATGTTTCTGTCAGAAACGACCACCCGAACTCTTACAAAGGCTTTTGCTGTTAAAAACTCTTTATGATTAAATCTTCGACCATCCTTAGACATCTCTCTCCGCAGTATACATTAAGTCTGATCAATAGAATTTTCTCAATATGGCCTGATTACATTACGTCGCAAGTAGTTAGAAGTGGACAATATCTTCATTTTCTTCATGAAAGAGGAGCTCTTTACCATTGACCTTGAGCACTTAATTACTAACATCTAGAACACTTCCAGTTTTTTCAAAAGACCCACCCTCAATATACATATAACAGGTTTCAGAAATTACCATTTTATGTTTGACTATTGTCTGGCTAATACATACCGGAATATTAATTTCTTCGAATGTTTTATGTCACCAGTTGATGTTTTAAAGTTGTCGTTCCATGTGAACCCTCTTTGTATTTCGACTCTTGTGTTTCTTTCTTGTAAATTCATGAATTTGAGCAACTTGGATAATATCTTGGCCCATATTTCTTCACCATCCGGATTATTCTCTGGACAATTTCCTTCAAACATCGTTAGTGTTCGTCTCCGCTAATGATTCAGACTTGATGGCGCCGACTCATCTGATATTTTTTATCTTGCTAATCGTAAAGCTTTCTGTAAATCGCTTTTTTTATCGCTCTCTCTCTTTCTCTCTCTCTCTCTCCCTCTCTTTTTCTTAAATCATTAACGAACGTTATTTCTTCCAAAACATTATCAGGGACTTCCAGGCAAGCTTACCACACCTTAGAGCAATAACTACTTTAAATGCCTACAACGTCTTGCTTGCACCCTTAATTGTATTTCACAGTTGTGCTTTATATACTTGTTGTAGATGGACATCTACATATAGTGTCCTACCCTGTAAAATTGGCCTATCAACTTTCTTGTGCATGTTGAATATGTTATGCTTATTTTCTTATTCTTCCATTTCTGAACATCTATCCGCTATCTATTTTTCTTTGGTCGCTCGTATTTTTTGTTTTATGTTTCTTTGTTTTCTTTTGTATTCTTCTGCTTTATCCTTAATTGTCTTCTTTGTTTCATAAGGTCTAGTATTTTTTCCGTCATTTATTGTTGTTTATTGAATATATTTGTTACACAATGTTTTTCTAGTATCTTGGTCATATTATGTTCACGAAATAATATCCATGTTTTCTCAACAATTTTGATTGTTCTTATTTCATTCATGTAATTGTTTATATCGTTTTCGATTTTACTTTTGTTGACGTTTGAAATAGACAATTATTTTAAATATTTATTAAAATTTTGCCATGTTTTTTTTAGTTTTATTCTGACTCTTGTGTCAGCGACTAAAGGGTCGTAGTCAGACCCAATACCTGCTCTACGGTATTGGGTCCCCTCATTCATTGCTTTCTCTCAGGGCATCTTCATCTACGAGCTCTGATTTATGCCCTTTACCAATTGTGGCATTAAAATCACCCATTACGTATTTGATTTCATTATATTCTAAGCTTTTAAATTTTACACTAAGCTTCTTATACAAAATTTCTATTACGTTGTCATACTCTCTTTCTAAAATAGGGGCATATATTATGTGTCCTAGTTTAATATTAAATTTCCCCATGTGGAGGCGGGCAGCTAAAGTAGAATGCTTTTACAGCTTCTTCTGCTTATCGTAAAAGGGAAATAATTGGAGCGGCTATCCGTTGACCATTAACTAAGTTCCTAACGTATCCTTCTGATAGCAAATACTTCTAACTATCATACGACACCCACCTCTACCCATCATACACGTCCTGATACTCAAAGCTATACCCGAGAAAAAATCCTTCAAAATTTTCCTCCATTTCAGTAGTATAAAAACCAGTGGATGAAATCAATGAAAACAAACGGATATGCATAGGGAAGGCTGCTATACATCATCCTAATATACCGCCTCCCCAACCACAAAGCCTAACACCATCATATCGACGGGGTGTATAGCCCAGGAATAACATAGAGGCCTATAACGGATACCCAAGATGGTGGACTCGAAAGGAAAACAGTCTTGGCGGGGTAAGGGAGCCCTGCCGCACTGAACCGATCAGTAGGACCCAACTCGTTGGAAGAAAGATGTGAAGGAATAAGAAAAATAATAAAGACGGAAGAGATAGTTGCGGGATTGAGGGAGAAACCTGAAGAGGGAGAGAAAAAGAAAGGGATGAAATTCGAGGGGGGAGAAGTAGAAGAAAAGGAAGAAACTGGAGCTAAAAAAAGTGCAACCAAAAGCAACGGGAATGATGGGGAAGATAATAGAGAAGGAAGAGGGAAGAGAAAAACAGAAAACCAAGAGAGAGTAGGAAAGAAAGAGAAGAGAAAAGAGAAAGAGGGTGGAGACAACAGACAAAGGGATGTAAAAAATAAAATAAAGGAGGAAATTCTAAGGATAAAAAATGAAAAAAAGGAAGAATAAGTGGAAGCTAGTAGCTTGGATAGCGGAAGCAGCTCTGGCGATGAATGGCAAAAGCAGAGGCCAAGAAACAGAAAATCGATCCAGAGGATAGAAACGACCAGTTCGGAGGAAGCTAAATAGCCAACCAACTACAAAGCAAGATCAAATTTAGCAGAAGCTATTAAAAGAATGGTTGACGTTAGCACAGACAAGATGACAATATGCGAAGACGAGAAGGAGACAATAGAGTTCTATAATGAAGATTAGCCTTGGGAGGTCTTCACGAGGACTGTGGTGAAACAGAAGGACATCTTTGAAACAACAGGAAACGTGGCAGACTTCGTCACTAAGAACAACGAAGACGTCAAAGTCATGAAAAAAACAAAAGCTATATTCCCGGAACTACCAAGTGGTCCAGCGGAGATAGACGAAGAGGGCGTCCTGGGAACTATGAGAGTTGTAACGTCTACCCATAAAGATGGAACGTAGATCCACAAGCAGTATCCACAGGACGGTGAAGTGCCTGAAAACGCGCAGGAAACTGGTACAGAAGATAGAAGAACTAGGAAGAAAAAACATGAAGGTCCACACGCCGATCACACAGTTGAAACATCGAAGAGAATCCTGTAGTAGGTTTCAAGATTAAGGGGTGTGACGATCACGCCTCTAGGCAAAAAAAGCTAAAAGGGGGTGGGCTAACATCAACACCAAGTCCAGGGAACAAAAATGAGTGGTAATTATTAACAAAATCAAAGAAAGATCATTTGTGGATCTAATGAAAGAAGCAAAAAAATTACCTGGCAGAAAGAACGGACATGGATATAAAAGCATCACAGATCAAAGAAACTTGGTGCAGAAAATCTCACCCAATACAACGGAGGAAGAGTTCCAAAAGACCACAGAGGAAGCAGCAGACTGGTGACATCGTAAAAATCTGAACCGAGAGATGAGGCGAAGTAAGAGGGATAAATAATGAGTGCAGTGGTGAATTCTGATATGTGAAATAATTTTTTTCGAAAAATTAATAATAAAAGAGTTTCCCATATGGTTCCAAGTTATGCAGACACATTGTATAAAACAAAATTCTGAAACCAAATGAAGAAGATATAATAGGCACGTCCAGGTTGCAAAAAGGACTCTGTAGAAAACGCCGAATTAATTTTTTTTACTAAATTTAAAGCATCAAAGTATGATGGAAGCACACATGCAAAACTGTACGTAAAACTTACAAGGTAAAAACTTCTGCTAAATATTCACGAATATTTGAAGAGGTAAATCTTCTTACGGTGCCTATCCGTTCCGGATGTTGGCGATCAGCATAGCTGTCCTAACTTAACTTGCAGCTAATTGAAAAAATAAAAATGTCCTTTAAAAGGTAAATAGAATAATTAAATGAAATTAAGATTTTTTCTAAGAATAATGTAAAAAAATCTGTTTAAATCCACTCAGCTTTTCTGATTCAATTTCAATCGCGTACCACACAGGTTGACACAGGAAACCAAATTTGCAAATATATTTCTGATCTACTCAAGATACTATCAATTAAAAAATTAAAAATAAGCACTGCGATGTTCTTAATGGCAATAAAAAACAAAAAAAGTTTATTTCGTTAAAGGAAGTGACGAACTGAATATTTAAGCAGCGAGTCTTGAAATTTGCATCCGCTTAAAAAGTCAACCGGATGAAAAGCTCTAAAAATATTCGTAATACAAGACGTATATTTTATTTTTACAAGTTAACTATTTAACGAACGTAGATAATCTTAAACGAAATGGTAACTGTAAATAAAAAAGAATTAAATGAACTTTATTACTGTGAAGAGGATTCTCAATATTGCATCGCTTATACTCTAATAAAGGATAAGAATGTCAGATTGTCTTAGCTTTACCAACAGATTCATAGTCATTTTATTTAGCTGGTTTGATTAAAAATCCGACAGGTTCTTCTTTAAATCGTGCCACTATATGTCAGCCTCTATGTCTGTCCACGCGATAACTCTTGAAGAAAACGTCCCTAGAACCTTAAAACTTAGTACATATGTTTTTCTTCTACAGTTCTCTTACATACAGCACTGAACATCTTCAACATTAAGCAAAGAGGCACAAAAAAAGATGTGCCACGATTGACACAATTGAGTCACCGCATCCGAAAAGGAAAGTACCCCAATGTCAAAGATGTCAACATTTTGGCCACACACACAATTATTGCCACAGGAGTCCGCGCTATAAAATGCGTGGGAGTTCACCTATCGTCTCAATGTCCAAAACAAAAAAATACAAAAGATGTTTAATGTGTAAATTGTCTAGAAAATCATCCTGCCAGCTATTTATAAGGGATGTACAGTACACATTTTTTCCAACACTTCGAGAAGAAAACGCTAGTCAATCACCTCGTGCAGTACATCCTTCAATCACTCAACCAACTATCAGCTATGCGAAAATTGTTGCAGGAAGAAATAATAGAAATACATCTACCATAGATGAGACTTCTCATGTAATAGAAACAACAACTCCTCAACATATACAAAATAATCTAGAACTACTAGTACATAAGTTAATAGAAATAATGGATAAGATGTTTGATCTCATAATGTCTCTGATACCTAAGCTTAACCTTCAACACTAAACTAAAAATGTGCTGTTGGAATGCCAATGGCTTAACCACTCATTTCCACGAAGTTAAATAATTTATTTACTCCCATAATCTAGATGTTATATTTATTTCTGAAGCACACATAAGAGCCATTTCTATATTCCCAAATATTCAACCTATGTAACTCAAGATCCATTAGGTAAAGTCCACGAAGGTACGGCAATTATTATAAGGAATAACATTAAGCATCATGAAATAAATAAAATTAGTAAAGTTAACATCTAAGCCACATCAGTATCGGTCGAAGATTCACAAGGCCCGATTATTTTATCTTCTGTTTATTGCCCACCGAATAAAATAATTAAAGCTGATCATTTAACTGAATACTTGTTGCTCGGACACCGTTTTATTACTGCTTGAGATTATAATGCCAAACATTATAAATGGAGCTCCAGAATCATAGCCTCACGTGGACGAGAATTATTAAAAAGTATTAATGAGAATCATTTAATTCCTCTCTTTACTGGGGAGCCTAGTTATTGGCCCACTGATAGACAAAAAATTCCTGATCTTATTGATTTCGCTATAGTAAAAGGAATATCACATACCTACCTTCAAATTTCTCCTTCATTTTACCTCTCATCAGATCATTCCCCTTTCTTCATAGCTCTACAAAGCCAAATTCATAACTGTCCTAAACATTTACACTCTCTAATAAAAGAACAAACTGGAACAGATATAGAGAAGAAATAAAAACATCCATTAACCTAAACTTGCCTCTTAAAAGTGATAGCGACATAGAAAATGCTGTTGGTCACTTAACTACAGTTATTCAGCAAGTTGCTTGGACGTCCACCCCAGAAATTACTTACAAACACAACTCCGAGTCCTATTCTGCTCACATAAATACAGTTATATTGGAAAAAAGAAAACTGCGGAAGAGGTGGCAGCTCACTAGGCATCCATAAGATAAAGCGAATCTTAATATAGCTTGCAGACTACTCAAAAGAAAACTGATCCAACATAAAGACAATGGAATCAACAAATATTTAAAGAACCTCTCACTTGCAGATGATACAAACTATTCGCTGTGGAAACTAAAAAAAAACTTAATCACAATGAACAAATGAATGTGCCAATCAGGAAACAAAATGGCACTTGGGCTAAAACTGACATAGATAAAGCATATACTTTTGCAAATCATCTATGCGAGGTATTTCAACCGCATCAGAGGGAAGTCTCAGTTGAAGAGGAGCAAGCTATTCATGAAGTCGTAAATGCACCATATCAAATGGCTCCATCAAATCCAAATCAAAGAAATAATTGATAATTTGGAAATTAAAAGTCACCTGGATATGATTTAATATCCAATTTAGTATTACAAAATCTACCCAACGAAGGTGTAAGTTTAGTTACTTATATATTTAATTCAATATTAAAAATAGGTTATTTTCCAGTCCAATGGAAAGTTACTCAAATTGTTCTTATTCCAAAACCTAATAAGGATCACACAGAAGTATCTTCATATCGCCCAATTAGCTTGTTGCCTATTATATCCAAATTATTTGAACGGCTTTTTCTGAGAAGACTGGAGCTTATTTTATATGACAGTAATGTTTTACAAAATTATCAGTTTGTAGAGGTATAATTTTGCCTACCACATTGGGTATCACTTATAGGGGGTTGAAACTGGGGACTGAACAATTACTGGGCTGGAGATGGAGCAAGCAAACAAACTGAAACGTTTGCGAACGGTCACTCTTGGTTTGGTTGGAGAGCTGGATCGTAAGTAAGTGAATAAAAGAGGTACTAGAAGGGGTAATTATAAAGAAATTAATCAAAAAAATACTTAGATAGATTTTCTGGGCAACACATAAAAGAAGGTTCCTAAACTATTTGAAATGGACGCCGTTTAAAAGAATCTTCCTGCTAGATGGAAAAAAGGCCTTTCTTTCCTAAAAAATATTAAAGGGTGAAAATCTTTTTAGAGGAAATAATTCTACACTTGGTTTAGAGAGAAACATTACATATTTATTATTACTTCACCATAAACAGTTATTACAAATAATAATAACAAAATTTAAAAGCAAAACTTAGCAAAAGCAAAACAATGGCGCTTTTTGTAACGATTTACAAGCTCCAGACACTTGGGGACACTATAGGACTTTAAATTATTATTAAAATGAAAATATCTAGATTTTTCAACGGAGCTTACATTGAGGTTAACCTTCAAACAAAACAATTCAAAGTTATGGTTATGTACCAAATATCCGAAAGGGATAATACTAACTGTCATATGTCGAAATAAAATATTAAACCTTTTGGAAACATTAATTTTAATTATAATAGTTAACTTTATTTAATGAAAACTAATATGACAATTAGCTTATCTATAAAACTTATAATTTTATTTATTACAATCTTTTGTATATATCACAATATTACAATCTTTTTTAAATAATTTGTCATGAAATTTAAAAATGTCTATTTTTACTTAAAACATTGTTTAACAAAAAGTACCTTATATCACTCTGGCTTATGTATTTCCTTTAAGAAAGTTTTTGGGATTGGGACTGGATAAAAAAGCTGCAAACAAACACAACTGTGTCTCACTCAAGCTGCAAATTGGTATGAAGTGACCAGGGAACACAAATAGAGAATTATTTGGAAGTTGGAAACTGGATCCGGGCTTCGAATTATCCTGGATGACAAAAAACTGCAATCTTCAAAACACGGCCTCTCAAACGCTCCTGCTTAAAACCATGTGGACCTCTCAAATTGTTGTAACGCTGCTTTACAAATCTCCCACATAGGGCACAACACAACAAATCGGTGATTAACTCAACAAAAACTGCCACATTGCCTTTGAGCTTAATTCACCACTCCATAAAAAAATTTGCCGGCTTTTGAAGACTACACACGATGAAATCTCTCTTCTTCAAAACCTCAATCCAAACTTCACTGTAACTACTAACTTTTCACTATATTTCCATGACAAAACCGAATAACGAACAACAAAAAAACAATAACGAATTTAAAAAAGAAAACTTCGGACTAAAAAATGAAGTGATCACTTTGGCGATCCATCGTAGAGTGATCTCATAATCTTTAAAAATCATTCACCTCCCCGCATAACTTTCTCACCAATCTAAATGGATATTTATTTGACGCACAATATTAGGTGGCTTCACGATCAAAGGAATGCAATTTAAATTATTATATACAGACCAGAAATGTTTATATTATCAATCCCAACGACGCAAAAGGATTGAGAAAATATTTTGGTGTTTTAACATATAAAAGGAAGTTGAAATGCTACAAGTTTGGGTTTAGGAAACAACATGGCACCATCGAGAAAATTCATAGGGTGGTAAAGACTTTCAGAAATTCGCTCGAATACAAAAATTACTGTACTGCTGCATTTCTAGATGTCTCTCAAGCATTCGACAAAGTTTGGCATGTAGGTATTGTTACGAACATGCTTTCGGCATGGCCCATATAACGGTTGCAACTCTAAAAAGGCATTAAGAACATTCGCAATGTATCGAGTGCGAGGTAGAACAACACGTCACGTAGGCGAATTAGAGGTGGGACTACTCCAGAATATTCTCGAACATAATACTTTTGGTATATATATGTAACGATGTTAGGAGTAAGTTGGAGTTGATAAGAGAGTACCGAACTGTAAACTTATAAATAAATATATTTATATTAATTCGAACCGCCCGTTTTATTTAATCTCGTTACAGTTGGTGTCCGGTGTGAGATTTAGAAATAAATTCAGCAGTGACTTTTAAAAAAGACATTTGAAAGAACATTTAAAAAAGTACGTGTGTGCCTGACCAAAGATGCTGCTAGTACAACTTTCAGTAAGACAGTTGCGTGAGCAACTAGAAGAACGCGATGAAGACTGCAGCGGGTCCAAGAAGATACTTAAAGAACGACTGAAGACTGTTCTTAACAAGAATGGAGATGACCCAGAGACATTCCATTTTCAGTCAGCAGAAGAAGCAGTTTTAATGAAGATCGAAGAGAGTTCCAGAAAAAATGATAAGAAATTTGAAAACGTCTCTCAAATGATAGAAGAATCTTCTAAAAAAAAAATGATGAAAGATTCAATGAAACGTCTCAAATTATTAAAGAAATAGCTAGACAAAATGACGAGAAATTTGAAAATGTGTCTAGAAGATTCGAAGAGACTTCTCAAATAATTAAAGAAGTTTGTATTCAGAACAATGAGAAATTTGAAGAAGTCTTTAAAACATTCGAGAAGATCAAACAGTTAAAGAGCATGATAACCAATACAAAAGTGCTACCACCAGTTAATACAGTAGCCTTAGATCCGGTAGTGAAACAAGAACCACCTAGAGACGAAACGACACATCATATGCGATTCAAATTGCCACCATTTGATGGAAAGTCTTCTTGGTCCATATACCCTAGACAATTTGAAGCTATTGCGACAGCCAATCATTGGACAGAACAAGAAAAAGCTGTTTCCTTAACTGCTGCTTTACGAGGTGATGCTGCGGATATCCTAAGATCGATTCCTAAGGGTCAAGAAAAATGTTACCAGACCTTGTTCACTCGACTAGACAAACGTTACGGAGATGCCCATCTACAACAAGTCTACAAGGCGCAACTAAGAAGTAGAATTCAACGAGCAAGTGAAAATTTGCAAGAGTTTGAAGCAGATGTTGGTCGTATAGTGCGGTTGGCCTATCCAGAGGCACCAGACAACATTTTGGAAGAAATTGCTGTAGATGCCTTCGTCAATGGGTTAAGAGACAGTGAACTACAGAAAGCTTTACGACTAGCCAGACCGAAAGTTTTAGATGAAGCGCTCGCTATTGCCTTGAAACATGAAACAGCTAGTCAAGCTTCACGGAGCTATCGAGTACGAACCTCTGAAGAGAGCGACGAACAAAACGAGAAACGTCTGGAGGAAATCGTACGGAAAGTAGTTCGTAACATGATGCCGAAGAGACGTGAACCAAGATGTTGGAATGGTAACGACGTAGGTCACATTTGTCGTAAATTGCATGAAAATAATACAACAGTCAGAAAGCTAGAACAGATCGAACACTGGGCTGGAAAAAGGCATTCAAATGCTGATGCTCAGTCAAGACGGCCATACAGTGCAAATCGTAATTATTGTCTTGAATTAGAAGAACGACTTTGCCCCGTGAGACGAACCACCGTCATTAATGATCAGCGGCAACATCAACAGCTACAAGACGCTCAAGCAGATGATCCATGTATAAAAAGAGTATTGGATTGGATGCGTCGAAGTGAAAGACCTTCTTGGCAAGACATTAGTGCATGTAGTCCCGAAGTCAAGTGTTACTGGAGCCAATGGAATTGTCTAGTGCTAAAAGATGATCTTCTGTATAGAACCTTTGAGAACGATGATGGTACAGAATCTAAGCTTCAATTGATTGTACCTAAAAGTAAAGTGTCAGAAGTACTGCGTCAATTGCATGACGGTGCATCAGGTGGACACTTTGGTATCACGAAGACTCTGCAAAAGGTTCGAGAACGGTTCTATTGGGTGAACTGTAAAGATGATGTGAGAAGATGTGCCGACCTAAAGTTTGGCTGCAGACCTTCTGAAGAACATGTTGCAAACGAAGATTATGTCGACCGCCTGAAGTTAAAAATGAATAACATTCATGAACTTGCCCAACAACACATCCAGTTAGCCAGTGACAGAATGAAAGATCAATATGATTCTCGATGCAAGAGTGAAAGCTATGAAGTAGGTGAACTAATATACCGAATTAAGAAGTTGCCGAAAGGTAAACCAAAAGTAGTTCAAATAAATCGTCTTGCACTATATACTGGCTCAAATGAAACAGAAGAAGCACGAACCCTTCAACACGAGATCAAAGATGACCGGCGACCAAGCTTTAATGAATTTATGTCAAATTACGCAGACAGAAAGAGTGCTAGATTCGGCGTGATGACAGAAGTTCAGCAGGATCTTTTTAGTGTTCCGCATAACGTCTCTCTAGCCCACTGTGTTGCCCAAGATCTTGAGATGACTAAAGGAATCTCATCTGTATTCTATAGGAAGTTCGGTCGTTTGGACGAGTTAAAAAACCAGCAGCCTAAAGTTGGAAGAGTACTGAGATTACAAGATGGTCCTCGATCTTTGCTGTATATGGTGACCAGGGACTCGTATACAGACAGGGCAAGCTACGAGGATATATGGCGTGCTCTAACTAATTTGAAGAAAATCGTGTGCAATTATGACATCAAGAATTTGGCCTTACCCAAGATAGGCCATGCACTAGAAAATCTGGATTGGAAGATTGTCAGAAGCATGCTTGAAGTGATCTTCCGAGAAACCGGCGTACGAATTACTGTGTGTTATATTAACCCGAAGAGATCGTGTCCTTCAAAGTCTGTAGACTGTTATTTCTTCTTGAGGGTTTCGTGCAGAGCTGAAGAGTCCTGTAGATTTCGCCATCCTGGGCCTACGTATAGAGTTGCTGATAAGGGCTCTCAGATATAAGAGGGGAGCAGTGTTACGAACATGCTTTCGGCATGGCCCATATAACGGTTGCAACTCTAAAAAGGCATTAAGAACATTCGCGATGTATCGAGTGCGAGGTAGAACAACACGTCACGTAAGCGAATTAGAGGTGGGACTACTCCAGAGTATTCTCGAATATAATACTTTTGGTATATATATGTAACGATGTTAGGAGTAAGTTGGAGTTGATAAGAGAGTTCCGAACTGTAAACTTATAAATAAATATATTTATACAAATTCGAACCGCTCGTTTTATTTAATATCGCTACAGTATTATCTCCAAAATTAAATCCATATTTCCTCATTCCATAAGTTCACTTTTAAGATCCAACCTGACAGATCGATTCTTTCAAGTCAAAAGAGGTGGGGAAATCACTAACCTGTTTCCAACTTGTTCCGGAGTTCCACAAGGAAGCGTACTAGGACCCACCCTCTACTTAATACACATCAGATCTCCCAACGATGATCAATACAACAATCGATACATATGCCGATGACACAGTCATCATGGCTTCAAATTCTACAGCAACTGAAGCATCCCAGGTATTAAAAAATCACCTACTTAAACTAGAGAGCTGGCTTAAACTGTGGCCACTCCAATGCAACAGTTTAAAATCAATACAAATAACGTTTACTTTAAAAAAAGGTGTCGCGTCACCAATTTCTATAAACAACACTCCACTACCAGTTAATATCGTCGTTAAATACTTGGGAATTCATTTGGATAGCAAATTAAATTGCGGCATCCACATCTGAAAGAAACGCCTTCAACTCAACTTAATCTACAGGAAAATGTATTGGTACATTAGTCGAAAATTAAATCTTAGCCTGGAGAACAAACTTCTGATATATAAACGTATTTTAAAACCGGTATGGCAATATGCAGTACAAATCTAGGGTACAGCAAGTAATACCAACATACAAAAACTTCAACGATTCAACAGTTAGCGAAGCAATATCTGCTGTAAACTCTGTATACAAGACCAGATTATCCTGCCATCCAAATCCGCTGGCCACGGATCTGCTCAACATTTCACACGTAAGAAGATTAAAACGATCGGACCCTTTGGACCTCTAGTTAATCTGGAGAAACAGAGCATAGTGTCATAGTGCAGTGAAATAAGTTATTATTCTGGTATTTTCTAAATCTTTTCTCGATTTTTTTTTTCTTGAAATACTCATATGTGTGTCAGTATTGTTTATCCTTATTAAACTTTGTTAAGTTGAAATTTAAATTAATTGGTATATTATAGATTAAATTTATAATATTATATGTCTTACCTGGGTGCTCGCCACTAGGCGGCTTCCCACTATGTAACTGTACATAAATTATACATATTACTAAAAATTTTCGATAAATCGATATCGGGTCCTTCGATAAGCCGTTATATCCATTTATTTTACATAAAATTTTCCAAATAAAATTCTGGTTTCAAAGCTTCTATCAGGTGATAAGAACTGTACACAGAATAATTGAAAATGCGTTTTTGGGTAAGTAAATATACAAAATCACCAGAAGAATATGCATAAATGACTAACTTAACGCTTAACTAAGGGCAATAATATATACATTAAATATAGTAATTTGTATGTACGAAAATAGAGTGTCATTGCTGTTACAAGAATGCCATATTGTATTCCTTAATGTTGCAAAAGAAAAGGTAAAAAGTGTGCAATCAGTTATAGTGTAATTCTTAATAGTTGACACTGTTGACAGCATAGTACCCTCATTATATATTCAAAAAGAGAGATATTTCTATATCTCATATCTTTTACAGCGTGATCCTCATAATTTTACAAGTGATTAGTAAAATTCTAATGCCAAAGCAAACCGATTACTGTTTTAGAATACTTTAACCCTTTGTTGTCCGACGGTACTTTAAAGTACAACAGATTTTGAATGCTTGAATATTGTATATATTTCATTTGTTTCGCTTCTACCTGACGCTGACGGTACACAGAAGTCCTATGTATTTTCTACGTCTTCGATGCAGCCCATGTGCGAAAGTAATATTTACATTCCTATTTGATCAGTTACGTTCTGAAGTGCATGGTGTGAGGTTAGTATCCAACTAGTCCTGACTTTTATCGTATTTTCAACATTTCATAAGGAAAGGTAAGCTCTAATTGTATATATATATATATATATATATATATATATATATATATATATATATATATATATATATATATTGAAAAAGTTGTATTTTATTAATTTTATTTTTATTTATAATAAATGTTGTAATTTTTAAAATCTGTGGTTCGTTGTTTAATTTAATATATACCTCAGCTAGCTCAATTATGTGTTCTAAGCAATCTGTCACTGTGTGACGTCGACTCTGTAGTCTCCTGGTAGAGTTCAAAAAGAAATTAAACCAAAATTTACTTTAGACCTTTGATAAATTAACCCAAATGAAGCACGTTATTTATTAATATTGAACAAATTTAATATAAACAATAAAATTCGTCTGCAACTTGGGTTGCCTTTAAAAATTTACAAAAATAGGAATCGTATAAATCTTAATGTGGTTTAGAGTCGTGACAATAAAAATTTATTACAAAATGTGGAGACTCTATACAAGTACCTAAAAACTAAATAAATATTGCAACTTTATAAAGTGTTTAAATGAACTATAAAGAAAAGAAAATGAACACTTTATTCCGCTGACTTTTAACTTGCATTCAAATATAATCAAAATTTCAAATGATCCCCAAAATTATTATCCAACCTTACTTTAAAACAGTTCTGATTTATTTAAAGAAAACTAACTACTCGCAAAATAATTGGTGAAACTGGAATATCAATCCTCTCTTCGGAAGTTAAGGTACGTACTATTCTATTTTTAATTTAATGATCATTAATATTTCAATTTTTTAAGGCCTATCGCAATTATGTTAATTCATGAATTTTAATTTTCTCAATTTAAATGACATTTCTGTACTCCAATAATGATTTATAAGTTAAATTGTTTCTCTTACTCTCTGGAACAAATTCTGGATATCTCTGCTGTGGAAACTGTGGAAAAACTAAAATTCTAATTAGACGAGTTAAAAAACACTCCCGACCTATTCCACAATTTCAGGGCTCTCCTTTCAAAAATTCTTGTCGGCCTCTCCCCAAAATCTATTATTCGTTGCTAACAGCAACCAACGTTCTTTTTTCTTTTCGTCTTCTATTTTTTTTTTTTTAAACCATAAAACTGTCCTGTTCTGACACATTTGTCAATCCACATTAATTTCTCATAATCACTTTAATCACATCTAATTTGGGAATTTATAAAAAAAAATGTTCAGATATAAAACTTATTCTATTACAATGCTAATACAATTTATTCTTTTCATCTCCACATCATTGTAATTTCTTATTTAACAAAACCCCTATTAATTTAGCTCCCATAGACTTGCTTGACAGTTTATTTTCTGACGTTTTCAAAATTTCTATGTTTAAATATTTTTTAAGAATTCTTCTTTTTTTGTTCTTTTTAAGGTTTAGACGATTCACCTATACACTAGGCAACTATACTATTCAGAAATTATTAACACTATACCAGGTAAGTCAAAATTAATTTATTTAACAATTTACTAATCTTTTTCTCTCTTTTATTTCAGAGTCGAACCCACATTGTGATGGCTTCATGAAATTCATGAACAACAAACTCATATAAAAATCCATTTAAGTTGTATCCTTTTTAACATATTGAAATCATTTCAACTTCCCCCCAATTTGGATTTTGTTCAGTGCTAACTATCAGCACTTACTAAATCTAAATTCTTACCGGTAAACTTAAATATTTTATTAATATTAACATAACAATAAACTGACTTTTATTAATAAGCATATCTCTTGAATATTTTTTTTTTTATAATTTACTCTATGACAAATACAGAATTCTCCAAACAAAATCTACAAATCTTTCACTAATTATATCAACTTCAGAATCAAATTTCCAAGTACTTTCCCAATTTATTTACTTCTTTTCCTGTACTATTTATTTCTTGTACTATTTTCGTAGAAATTCTTATAATTGTTCCCCTATATACTATTTCATATACTATTTCAGTATCTTTATTCATTGCCGCATTATTATTTATTCTTTTTATATCCGCATATAATATTCATTTCATCATCTCTACATATAACTCTCTATATTTCATATTTCAATATTTCTTATAATTTTATTTTTCATCTTATTTCCGCATATACTATTTATCATTATAATATTCCCTATTTCCCAATTTCTACAAAATATCGATTTGTCCATAGTACTTTGCTCATTTATTTATACTTGTAACTCCTATAAATCTACTTGAAAATAAATCAACCTTTTTTGTTTATATAAATTCATCATTATTCTGTACATCTGTTCCTAATAAATTATTTAATTATCAAATTTATCTCAAGATATGCTTATTTATTAATTATCCTTCTATTTACAAAACTTATATCTTATAATACCAAATTCGTGTCATAATATTGCCTACCCTTGTATGTTTATTCATAATACTTATAAATTCCCTCTATATTAAATATCCCTCTAATTTTATTAGTTTCTGGATGTCTTAGTTCATAACTGTTTACCCCATGTTCAGTACTAATGACATAAGATCCTTCAAATGGCAAAAGTAATTTTCCACAGAGATTTTCATCCCTTTTAGGCACCTGTAGTGACCTGATAAGTACCTTCTCCCCTTTTTCAAAAGTAACTCTTTTCTTTCTCTTCTTATTGATTCTATTTACATAACGATTAGCATTTCTTATTAAATTTTGGTTCACCTTCTTCATTACTTCTTGAATGTCCCCTGTATTACTGATTTCCCAGGGTCTTTCTGGATACTTTCCAGACATTAGGAAATATGGGCATTGTTTGGTGATTCCATGTGGTGTCTCATTTAAAAATCTTTCAACTTGTGGCAAATTTTCCTGCCATAAATAATGTTGTCTAGCACACAAAATTCTTAAGAATTTTACCACCTCTTTGACGTATCTTTCTGCAGGATTAGATGCGGGTCTTCTGATACTAATGAAATTTAATTGGATTTTCTTTTCTTCACAAACTCTTTTTAATCTTGAACTTTTAAAATATTCTTGATCAATTTGTAAAGTTTGATTGACATAGTTAATAATCATTTTATGTTTTTCCATTTCATCATTTCCCAATACTATTTCAAAATTTAAGTGATCTACCACTAAGATTTGTATTTCATACATTTTATTTCCTAATTTTACATTACAGATTATAGAACTATTAGTATCATATAAATTTTTATTATTCGCCCCTATTAATGATAATTTATTTGTTTTTATCACCATAATATTGTCCTTATTTAAATTATTTACAATGTTTTTGTTGATTAGAGTTACTTCTGAACCTGTATCTAATAATAACTTGTATACTGAATCTTGTATGTACCCTTCAATAAACTTTAAAGTATTAGTGTTATTATTTTTATTTAATTCCCCAGTATCTCTAATAAACTCCCTTGGATGTTCATACTTTGATAAGTAGACAATATTATGCACATAGGAGCGGTCTAAACAAAATTTCTCCCTTCTGAATCAACACTTGCTTCCCCCCTATTCTCCTCTGTTCTAACTACATTCACCTGTCTTCTCTCCTCATTTTCCCCCCTATTATATCTTGGATTCCCTTCTCTGTAAGCTTCCCTATTTCTCGTCTCCTGTGGATAATTTCCCTGGTTCTGTCTCCAATTATTGCCTCTGTCATTTCCTTGTCTCCAGTTATTCCCTCTATCATTGTTTGGATTCCCTTGTCTACGTTCCCAGTTATATCTTCCGATATCTCTCCTGGCATTGTTCATATTCTCTCCCCTATTTGTAAAATCCCTGCTTCTATTTTGTCTCTCAAATTCTCTTTCCCTATAATTATTCCCTCGATTCACATATCCCTGTCTATTTGCTGTGTTATTCCTATATGTCCCTTGCTCTTGTCCATTTCGATTCTGCGTCCCTACACTCCTCTCAATCCTCTGAAGATATCCTGTCAGACTTTCCATCGTCTTTATATTGTGGAGAGCTATTGTTTCCGCCATGTTATGGTTATATTGCCTGGCGATGTATAGGACAATCTCCTCTTCTCGCATAGCCGGTTCTAAGTATTGTGCTGTCTGGAATAACTGCATTGCGTACAGATTGTAGTTGGTACTTTTTTCATAATTGAATTTCCCAAAATACAACCGTTCCCTGAAACTAGCCTGTTGGTTTTCTCCCCAAAAATAGTTAATAAACTTGGCCTTAAATTCCTGCACATTATTTATGGAATTTTCATTATTGCAAAACCATAATAATGGCATGCCCACTAACATGTTTCGAATATTCAATTTCATTTCTATCGGATCCCTTACATTCTTTACCTTATTTTTGATGATATCTACAAATATTCTAGGATGTAAGTGATTCAGGTTTCCGTCAAACTTAATTCCCCCATCATTATAACTCGGCATCACAGTACTCACTCCCCTTGTTTGTCCTAGATTTGATTCCAAACGCTGAATCTCCTCACTTGCATTTTTAAATTTCTCTTTCAATTCCTCAATTTGTCCCTGTAATACTCTATCTCCCTTTTCCGCCTGATTTGCATGCCTACCAATTTCCAGTTCCAAATTCTGCAATCCCATCTTTATATTGTTTTTGATAATGGTAAGTTTTTCCTCATGATCCTGAGTTTGCCTTTTAACACTTTCTACCTCCCTAACAATCTCTTTATTCTGCTTATTAACTTCTTTGTTTATTTCCCTTGGTAAATTCTCTTGAATGGATGTTCCCAACTCTACAAATCTGCTCCCAATTTCCTGTCCTATTTCCGCTCTAATTATGGCCTTTTCTCTGGATATCTCCTCCTGTACATTCCTCTTAAAATCCTCACTTTCTCCTCTAACCTGTTCTACTTTCTCTTCTAAACCTTGGGTAATGTGTAGCATCTCTTCCCTGACTATCTTCACTTCTTCTTTGATTTCTTCCCTCATTTTAATTAACTCTCCCCTAAGTTCTCCTTTAATATTATTTTCCATTTTGTTCATATCCCCCCTAATATTGTTAATATTACTATCCATTTTGTGCATATCCCCCCTAATATTATGATCCATCTGTTGTAGCATCCGCATTATTTGCCGCATATCCATCTGTGTCATCCCTGACTCTCCAACATCTCCTTCCCTGCGTCTCTCCTCCTGCACTCTACTTTCATCCTCACTTTCATCACGTCTATCTCTCACTGTCTCATCCAACTCCTCTCTCAAACTATCTGTTATACTTCCCTCTCTATCACCTTGTCCTGCTTCTTGTATGCATTGCTCTAAATATACTACAACTTCTCCTGACCTTCCTCTGCTTTCTTTATCTACCTGTATATCCTGTTCCTGTTCTAATACCTGTTCTCCTTTACTCTCTTTCGGTACGACTTCTTTTCCATTTCTTAAAGTCATTCGGTCTGCCATTTTATCCTAATATCTATTTATTCTCAAATTTATGTTTAACTGCCCCAGAATCTCTGCAACACTAATCACACCAATTTATTTTTACTCTAATCTGTGTAATATTAATAAATCTGCTTAAAAACACCCTTATTTCTGTTTTCCGAGAGGCCCCACGTTGTTAGCGTCAATTGAAAAAGTTGTGTTTTATTAATTTTATTTTTATTTATAATAAATGTTGTAATTTTTAAAATCTGTGGTTCGTTGTTTAATTTAATATATACCTCAGCTAGCTCAATTATGTGTTCTAAGCAATCTGTCACTGTGTGACGTCGACTCTGTAGTCTCCTGGTAGAGTTCAAAAAGAAATTAAACCAAAATTTACTTTAGACCTTTGATAAATTAACCCAAATGAAGCACGTTATTTATTAATATTGAACAAATTTAATATAAACAATCAAATTCGTCTGCAACTTGGGTTGCCTTTAAAAATTTACAAAAATAGGAATCGTATAAATCTTAATGTGGTTTAGAGTCGTGACAATAAAAATTTATTACAAAATGTGGAGACTCTATACAAGTACCTAAAAACTAAATAAATATTGCAACTTTATAAAGTGTTTAAATGAACTATAAAGAAAAGAAAATGAACACTTTATTCCGCTGACTTTTAACTTGCATTCAAATATAATCAAAATTTCAAATGATCCCCAAAATTATTATCCAACCTTACTTTAAAACAGTTCTGATTTATTTAAAGAAAACTAACTACTCGCAAAATAATTGGTGAAACTGGAATATCAATCCTCTCTTAGGAAGTTAAGGTACGTACTATTCTATTTTTAATTTAATGATCATTAATATTTCAGTTTTTTAAGGCCTATCGCAATTATGTTAATTCATGAATTTTAATTTTCTCAATTTAAATGACATTTCTGTACTCCAATAATGATTTATAAGTTAAATTGTTTCTCTTACTCTCTGGAACAAATTCTGGATATCTCTGCTGTGGAAACTGTGGAAAAACTAAAATTCTAATTAGACGAGTTAAAAAACACTCCCGACCTATTCCACAATTTCAGGGCTCTCCTTTCAAAAATTCTTGTCGGCCTCTCCCCAAAATCTATTATTCGTTGCTAACAGCAACCAACGTTCTTTTTTCTTTTCGTCTTCTATTTTTTTTAAACCATAAAACTGTCCTGTTCTGACACATTTGTCAATCCACATTAATTTCTCATAATCACTTTAATCACATCTAATTTGGGAATTTATAAAAAAAAATGTTCAGATATAAAACTTATTCTATTACAATGCTAATACAATTTATTCTTTTCATCTCCACATCATTGTAATTTCTTATTTAACAAAACCCCTATTAATTTAGCTCCCATAGACTTGCTTGACAGTTTATTTTCTGACGTTTTCAAAATTTCTATGTTTAAATATTTTTTAAGAATTCTTCTTTTTTTGTTCTTTTTAAGGTTTAGACGATTCACCTATACACTAGGCAACTATACTATTCAGAAATTATTAACACTATACCAGGTAAGTCAAAATTAATTAATTTAACAATTTACTAATCTTTTTCTCTCTTTTATTTCAGAGTCGAACCCACATTGTGATGGCTTCATGAAATTCATGAACAACAAACTCATATAAAAATCCATTTAAGTTGTATCCTTTTTAACATATTGAAATCATTTCAATATATATATATATATATATATATATATATATATATATATATATATATATATATATATATATATAATGTAAACTTGTATGCAAAGAAAACAAATATTCTATATTTAGAAAAAGGTTTAGGTACAAAAAGGGTATTTGTTTCAAAGTCCGCAAAAGTACCGTCAGGAATATGGAGCATAAAAAAATAAAATGGTTTTACAACAAACCTCTTTCTAAAACAGAATTGGAAGACGTAGCCAACGAAATTATGGCAGGTGATGACTTACCCTTAGATAATAATTTGGTCATATGGTTCGAAGCTCTGGGGATCAGCTAGTAAATTTAATGTTATGAAAATACAAAGATACTCCGGTATTTAGGCACCACGCCCTTCTGGAAGGGATCTATGGAGGAGTATCACCGAGCCGCAAGCCCTTATCTCTTGCCGTACTGTTCCACCTTAGGCCGATCAGACACCAGCATATTCTTTTCTAAGCCGCAGATTCATCTAGAATTTTAAACTGCTGCGTTAGCCTTTTTTATTTTTCTGTACACCGAGCTGGGGCTCGAACCCACATCCACTGAACCATTCGACAGTGAAGTGAATGAGAATCGGCTGCCTAGCCCGCTTGGCTATCTGAGCGACAAGATTTCAATCTAAAACTCTAAAAACAATCGCTAATACCCCTTGGAATATCCAGAATGACGCCTTACATAGATATCTGCAGGTACTAACAGTCTCTAAAGAGTGCAAAAGAATTTCTGAACAATATCAAAACAGGTTGCAGGTGCATCCTAACACCCTGGTATACAATCTTGTCCACAACCAACAAGCGAAGAGATTGAAGCGACATGATCCCTTGGACCTACCAAACCGTTCCTGACAGTGCCTACAGTAGTGGAAGCTACGCCTTCAACAGCGCCCAGCCATTGTGATCTGCTCCACTTTTAGTATTCGTGTTCGCGTATCTGTGTATGTGCGCATCCCACCGGTAAACAAGCCAATATTTGTGTCACTATGCTTTGGTCACTGGACCTTACATCTCTCTGACATTGTAAACACAAATAAATTTTACTTATTGTTTTTATCGCGAAACAGATTGTAAAAAATCTTAGATGCTAATAAAAAAAATGTTGGTCCAATTTTATTCCATTTTCTTTCAGATACTCAGATAGTATGATTAATTTTCTTTATTCTTTTTGACTTCAGTATGAGTCAGAAGAGTTACAAGTGAATTAAACAATAATCTATTTTGAATATTGTAGAAGCATTAAAAAATGTCACTTGTTGTGGCGAGGCAATTACTGTTAGCCTCAAAAGTTAATTATTATTGATCATAAATTAGTGTACTATCTATTAGCGAAATGAAGATTCTTCTTCTTTATCTTCAGCCTGTTTACATCCACCATCCAACCTGGACAAAGGCCTCCCCATGAGCTCTTTTGCTTTCAAGTCTAGCCACCGTTTTTGTGGTCTTTCTCTGCTACGACTGTGCTTGCATGGTCTCTAATGTATAATGTTTGTCGTTCATCTTTCGTTGTTTTGTCGAAGATGAATAAAGTTCAATTTAAATAGTACGGTTAAAATTAACGAAAATTTTACCAGCCCGTCAAATAATATATAGTGCATTAACTTGTTTGTTTAGTTAGATATAATTTAAAAAAAGACCCTTACAATTAAGAAAATAGAAAGCACGAATTTTGTAAAAGTTGTATCTTTCCGCTCTTTAATTTTTTTACGAAGCAACAACTTCTCTTACTTCTCTTTTAGTAGTAGTACTACTTTTGGCTTATAAGGCATATCTATACTATTACATTCATAGAATACTTGTCTTTCGAAAGTGTATGTGCACTATTGTCTATCCAAGTCGTTATCACGAAGATCCTGGATCAAGAGGTGCGGAGATGTGGTAACCATGTGTCAAAGGCCACCCAGAGAACCATGCGAAAAAAACTTGCTCGTTGCTTGGTAACAGCACGAAGCCGAACACTTCTAGTGTATAAAAAAACGGGTACTACTGTATTATAATCAATATGTATTTATCTGTTATTATAATTGACTGCTGTTATAACAACAGCGGGACAAATCGTTGACCGATTTGGAAAGCACTGTATACTTTTTGGGGATTAAATCCTTGACGGATTTTTAGGTTTTCTGCCAAATAGAGATGTTGCTTCGTCTACGTCTAAATTCGCTTTGAGGGTAGACGGGGTGCCTGATTTTTGGAGGAGTCCTTTTTTTGAAGAGTTTTGAAGAGAGAAGTGCAAAAGAAAACTATATGACTAAAAAACTGTTGACAAAATTGACCATCGTTTGACATTTATGACATTTATAGAGTGGGTGCATTTTTGTCAAAAGTGGAGTTAAATACTAAATTAAAAATGTTGATAAATATTTTTACATGTTCAAATGGATTTATTCGAACATACTCCCCGCCAGGGGAACAAAGGCTAAACATATGAAACTAGAAAAGAAAAAAGAGAAGAAAACCAATTATATTAGGTGGGGCTATGAAGTTTACTTACTTGCCTGATGGATTTAAGACAAGATGTGTTTTTTGTCCGAAGTCGTAGAGTCCGAACCAGGCCATCATTGCTTGGTATTAGCTCTAAGACTCTTGCTAGCTGCCACTTTAGCGGGGTAGGTGACTTTGAGTAACAGTACACCACTTGGATCGAGATTGTATGGTTTGGAGGTATGAGACACTCCATTTCTTCCAAAACAATTATTGCATTCGAAACAATTTCTGGTAGAGGGACAGTCTGTTTTCTGGGATCTCTAAAATATTACTAGGCTCCGGTGGGGCTAATAGAGATTGGCCCACCAAAAAAATGGGCAGGGCAATGAAAGGAAAGATCTTCTGGGCATTCTGAGATCCTAAATAGTGGTCTAGAGTTAAGATTTGCCTCAATTTGGCAGAGTATTGTATTGAAGGATTCGTAAGTGAGCACTGCGTTTCCTATCACACGACGGAGATGAAACTTAGCTGACTGAATGCCTCTTTCATGTATTCCTACACTTGCAGGATTAAGAGGGGTAGCGAACTTAAAAGTGATTTGGTTCTGAGCTGCGAAGTCTTTAATGGATGTTGTGTGGTCTTCATTCATAAAAAATTTATAAAGTTCATGGAGCTCGTTTTTTGCCCCATAAAAATTAGTCGCATTGTCAGACCAGATACATGATGGGACTGACCTTCGTGCTATAAATTTTTTTAGTGCCAAAATATAGGCCTGACTAGTGAGGCCGGTTACTAGCTCAAGATGGCAACACTTAGTGGTGGTGCAAATGAAAAATGTTACATACGCTTTATAGGAAGGAGATCGACGGAGGTGAGATGATTTCAACGTAAAATGTCCCGCATAGTCCACTGAGACAAATTGAAACGGTCTTGTGCCTGAAACACGGTTATAGTGAAGATCAGACATAAACTGGGTGACTGGTTTTGCTTTAAACCTGTGGCATACCACGCAGTTGTGAATTACTTGTTTTATTTGAGTTAAACCCGACAAAGGCCAAAATTTCATTCTGAAATGAGACACTCTGGAGTAGGGAGACGTTTATTTGATACATCATCACAGATACAATTCGATTCTTACTAGGAAGAATCATGGGATGTTTCTCATTGTAAGAGAGATGGGAAGCGTTGGAAAGTGTACCTCCAACACGTAGTGTCGAATACTTTTGATGATAAAAAACATTTAGTTGCTAAGCGATCTGTTCGAGAGAGGTTTTCCACTTTTTAATTCTGATAGTTCCATGTGAAATGATCGTAATTGAAGGTATCGTACAATGCTTAGAGTTGCCGCTTCAATTTCTTCATTATGTAGGGAAGATGAGAGCAATGGGAGATTAGAGCTTTTATTCTTCAGATTTTTGATAAATCTAGAAACATAGGCCAATACTCTTTGCATGCGAGAGAAAGTCGAAAACTTACGACTGAAAATGAAATTGAAAATAAATTCTAAGGTTTCATTCACTTGTATTTCAGTGGAGGCTGTGGTTAACGTAACTTGTGTTGACCGAATCTCGGGTAAGTTTTGTGTGATGAGAATAATCTTAAACTGAGAAAAAAAAAGACGATTATGAACATAAGGATTCAACGAAAGCTTTTTTTTTCAAAATCCAACTAAGAGCTACTAACGAGACTGAAGATCAATAGAAAGAAAACTAAATTTATGGTGATCAGTAAAAAGAACATTCAACATATCGACCTGAATATTGAAGCCGAACGTATTGAAAGAGTACACTGATTTAAATATCTGGGATATACAGTAAATGATAAGTGGGACCCAGACGTAGAGATTAAAATCCGAATTGAAATAGTAAGATCCAAATTCATCAAAATGAGAAAGCTCTTAAGCAACCGCCACCTAAGCGTTAATCTCCGATGACGCGCCACGAAATGCTACGTACTCTCTACGCTACTTTACGGAGTTGAAGTGTGGACGTTAACAGCAGCAACTATAAAGAAGTTAGCGGCTCTAGAAATGTGGCTGTATCGACGCATACTGAGAATACCTTGGACAGACAGAGTGACCAACACAGAGGTATTAAGACGAATGGGTAAAGAGGTGAAATTGTTCCTTGGAACTTTTAACAACTGTTAAAAGGAGGAAAGCGTCATACCTGGGCCATGTGTTCCGTAAGGATAAGTACAGTCTCCTACAGCTTATCGTGGAAGGCAAGATTGAAGGTAAAAGAGGTTTGGGCAGAAAGAAGAAGTCCTGGCTGAGAAATTTGAGAGAATGGTTTCAAATACCAGAAGCTGCGAACATAATACATGAGGCACAAAACAGAGAAACCTATCGTTTGATGGTCGCCAACCTTCGGTAGAAGACGGCACATAAAGAAGAAAGAAGCTTTTAAATGATGGCATTATTGAAGAAAGTCAGTCCCCTTGGAGAGCGCAAATGCTTATCACCAAAAACGAAACTCACATGAAGCGG
This sequence comes from Diabrotica undecimpunctata, assembly GCF_040954645.1. NCBI lineage: Eukaryota > Metazoa > Arthropoda > Insecta > Coleoptera > Chrysomelidae > Diabrotica > Diabrotica undecimpunctata. The sequence goes on from NC_092810.1 coordinate 88,865,655, forward strand.
CTTGTCATTGATTATTCTCAAACAATTAATCGATTCACTCAACTTGACGCCTATCCACTGCCAAATATCGAGGAAATGGTGTCCAATGTATCACAATTCACTGTCTTTAGTGCAATAGATTTCCAAAGTGCATACCATCAGGTTCCAATACTTTCACATGAAAAGATGTACACAGCTTTTGAAGCCGGTGGGAAACTGTACCAATTTTGTCGCATTCCGTTTGGTGTTACCAATGGTGTAGCCAGTTTCCAAAGAACAATCGACTGGCTCATACGCACAGAAAACCTTGAAGGGATATATGCCTACCTTGATGACATAACTGTTTGTGGTAAGAGGAAGGTAGAACATGATAAAAATCTTGAGAACTTTCTCAAGGCCACGGACAAATATGGCTTGACACTAAACAAAACCAAGAGCAAATTCAATCAAACAGTAATAAACTTACTTGGTTATACTATAGGACCAAACCATGTGATAAAACCCGATGCTAGCAGACTGCAACCCTTATTAAAAATGCCTCCACCGAATGGCACTGCATCTCTCAGGAGGGTATTAGGTATGTTTGCCCATTATTCAAAATGGATTCCCAAATTTTCCGAAAGGGTCCACACACTAGCTCATGTCAACAATTTTCCATTGAACGAAGATGCTTTATCTTGTTTTGAAAATCTGAAATCTATAGTTGCAAAGTCATCTGTTCACGCTATCAACGAAAATATGCCATTTGTTGTTGAAACTGATGCTTCAGAACACTCAATTGCTGATATCTTTAGTCAGGATTGCAGACTTGTTGCTTTCTTTTCAAGATTACTTAACTCTAGTGGGCTGAACAATTCTGCTGTGGAGAAAGAAGCATATGCTATTGTTGAATTTCTAAAGAAGTGGCGCCATTTTCTTATAGGAAAGCCTTTCACAATCATTACTGATCAAAAGTATGTAACATTTATGTTCAACACGAAGCATTCCAGCAAGATTAAAAATCAGAAAATACAGATGGCGACTTGAATTGGCACCTTATAAATATGACATTGTGTATCGACCAGGAAAAGACAACCAAGCAGCGGGTGCTTTATCGCGCATCTGCTCTTGTGCTAATACCACGGTGGCAGGTGCATCAAAACTCAAGTCACTTCACACTGCACTTTGTCATCCTGGGGTAACACGTATGTTTCATTGGATAAAATCAAAGAATTTGCCTTTCTCTCTCAATGAAGTCAAGACTATGACTCGTGACTGTGGGGTATGTGCTAAAATTAAGCCGAGGTACTTTAAGAATGAGGGGCTTTTTCCAAAGCTTGTAAAAGCCACATTTCCCTTCGAACGCCTTAGTATTGAGTTTAAAGGACCAGTACCTTCGAATACCAATAATCGTTATATTCTTATGGTAATAGATGAGTATTCCAGATTCCCATTTGCTTTCCCATGCAGTGACATTAGTGCCAAAACAGTAATCAAGAACTTAAATAACTTATGTTGTGACATGATGTTTGGAATGACTGCATACATTCATTCGGATAGAGGGACTCAATTTCTATCAGCTGAAGTCAAAGAGTTTCTCAACTCCAGAGGAATCACAACAAGTTTAACTACTGCTTATAATCCTCAAGGAAATGATCAAGTGGAGAAGTTGAATTCTACTGTTTGCAAAGCTATTCAACTGGCCTGTGAATCACATGAAGCACCTATTGAGACTTGGGAACAATACCTACCTGTCGTGTTGCATTCCATTCGTTCACTGTTGTGTACCGCAACTAACTGTACGCCACATGAAAGGATGTTCGTGCACACATGTCGATCTCCAAATGGGAATACAATACCGTCATGGCAAGCAGAATCTGCACATGTCTTGATGAAATGGTTCGATAGGAAAAACAAGTACCAGCCTATCTTAGAGGAAGTGGAGGTAATAGAGGCAAATCCTGAATACTCTTTTGTTAAACTGAAAGAAAGACGGGAGACCACAGTGTCTAATCGTCATCTGGCTCCGAGTGGTCGAGGTGAAGGGGAAATACTAGATATACCAGGTCAAGAATTAGTGTTCGTAGAAGACCCACATGAGTTACATTCGAGTCTTAATGATTCCTTATCCAATACAACCCCGCAAAACGTGCAGCCCCTGGCAGATACATCTACATCTCCCCCTCCACCGGATTCATTACTTCTTGAAGAACCCCCAATGAGTTCTGAATAGAGCTTATCGCCCCCTTCAGCACTACCTAGAAGATCTGAAAGAATTCGTCATTTACCACGGTATTTGGAAGATTATAGTGTGGGAGAATGATGTGATATTAACCTTCTTGGTATTGCTTAGGCTGTAGACTTTGAATATTGTAGGCAACTTTATGCTGTCAGTGTTTGACAGAAGTCACTGTCACTGCCATATTAATTTCTATTGTTTTTGTTAACATTATGTGTACAATTTATGTTGATTAAAACCTTATATCCTAGGTTTTGCTTTATCATTTCAATTTAATCAACATAAATGAAGAAGTATCTAAGACCCGAGAGGTTCGACGGGGATCCATCTTTGAAATCAACAGCAAAGGAATGGGACCATTGGAAAAGAACCTTTATGAACTTTTTAGCTGCCCATATTGTCACTCCCGCTGTTTCTGCTGATGGTGCTGCTGTACCCCCTACGTTTTTGTTAATATTATGTGTACAATTTCTGTTGATTAAAACCTTATATCTATCTATATATAAGCCTTTTACTATAGAGAAAAAGTAATGAAACGCTAGTATAGAAGCTTGGCTTCTAAATCTTTTGTAAAATTCATTTATTTAATTAACTTGTCCTTGCCTGAGGAACAAGTAAAAAAAATTAATTCTCCAGTGACGCAATTGATAATACTACTAAACTGGTTAAAGGACGCATAATTGACCCCCTTTTCTGTTGTATGGTAAGGGCACACTATATTTATTTAACATTTTTAAAATCTATTATATTATATAATAATTATTTAAATTTAAAAATTCACACGGTGTGATTCGAACTTGGAACTCCTCGCACTACATGAAAGAATCCTGTATACTACACTACTCAGACTTACGGTAAAGATAGTGGTAGGATTAAAATGTAATAAATAAAAGTCCAACGTAGTAAAAAATGTTTCTTTAATTAGAACAACAGCATATCTATATACCACCGATGAACATTTCCTCACAGTTGCGAAGCTATTTACAATGATATACAACGATAAATTATATATCAACTAACATTATATTTATATAAATTAAAAACGAAATATACAACGATTTTATGTACAGGTTCAGTTCGAAAAATATACACAGTGTAGTCAAAATCAATTTGACCGAGATCACAATACTAACATGCATCACGAAAGTTGTTTATATTTTAACAGAGTTTTTTTTTAATTAATAGTAAAATATGTACAAACATACTCTGCAAATGCATTTCGAACAAAACAAATAACTGAGAACTATTTGCCTGTAACCTTAGTTTATAATTCAGAAATGATACTAAACTTTATTTGGCATTGGTAGACAGGGAGTAATAAATTACTGCCAAGTGGCCACTCTCAGGCGTACAGTTTCTCTCGCTCTTTACCAGTTTTCCTCTTTCGCACCCTCTCATTCTCTTTTTTTTTCCCCATCTTTCTCACTATTTCTCTATTTTCCTCACTTTTTCTGGCTTTCTCTGTCTCTCGCTCTGCCTCTGTTTCTCTCTCTCTCTCTCTCTCTATCTCTCTCCCGCTCATTGAAAAATGAATCAATAAAAATTGCATTGTTTATTAAAAATAAGAGAATTAAAATCTGCTTCGTTTAAATATAAAAACAAATAAAATCAAATAATGACATGATGCTATTAACAAAACCAAAACAAATCATTCCAAATACATTTGCACTCAACAACAATAAACTTGATAAAAAGTATGTGCTTAAACAAAAAAAACGTGATCTGACAGTTTTTTAATTAAAAAACAAAACGATTTTACGTGAAGAATGTAGTGATATTAACATATATCATGAAATTGACAATAACACAATTACTTATATCATTAGTTGAATCTTTTCCTTAAGAAATAGGGATACTTTAAACAATACATCAAAATTTAAGTCATTATCACTACTTCATAACGAAAAAAGAAATGTCAAACAAAAATAACATCTACAAAACACTGACATGTCATTAACAGTTGACAATCAATTTTATTGTTGCCAACTTCAATATTATATTAATGCTTTGTGTACATGATGCCTTTCCATTCTTCGAGTTTCTATTAGAAAACAAAAGTTAACACATAATGAATCCCAAAACAAATTTTATTTTTATTGGCAGTATTTTTAACAGTAGTATAAGTTTTAAAACGTCTTTTCAGTCTTAATTCTTAAAAGAAAACTAACGTGATGCTTTAAAATCAAAACAACGATTCAGTTCTTCTTAGCTGGTCTATATTTTTAGATTCCAACAAATCTAGACGAACAATAATATCAGAACGATCCATGGAAGGATGCGGCAAAACGTTTTTGGGTAGACACCAAAAATTAGATTAGATAACAAAATAAATAAAAGTTACCTAAAAACTTTTTGCGCATCGATTAACAAAACAAAAACAAATACCACAATTTGTTAACATTACGACTAAATCATGGCTTCAAATACGTCGGGCAGGCGTGCAACAGGCACAAACCAGTTCATTGCGAAAAGAAGTGACTCAATTTTTTTATTTAAAGCTCTTTTTGAAATCGAATAAATTGTTTATTTTGTTATATAGACTTGTAGGTAAAGAAAAATTTAAAATTGATTGTCATAGATTCAAAGTTGCAGACAACCATTTCTAAGTAATACTTTTCCTTTCAAGAAGTTTGAAATATAACTTTTGAATCACATTGCACTTACTATTGCTATCTAATGTTCGTCCAGAATCTCATGACACCTGATTGAACGAATTTTAACAGTACAAGACGTATTTCGCCTGCAAAACACCAGAATCATGAGATACTCAACGAACTGTATCTCTTCCAATCCAATCCGTCGAATGCCTGCCGACGGAATTGACTTAATCTAAAACACAGCACAAAATTTGCACTTTGCACAATTTTTCACAGAAAAAATTCAGGAACTAATCGTCATAGAGACTGCATTCGGGCACTAATTGATCACAGGACCTCGAAGACCAATCTTTGTCTTCCTTCGCTAACCAAGGGTGGTAGAGGATGTCTGCTGAGGTGATGCGTTCTGAGGGTTCTCGTCTAAGCAGTGATCGAATTAAACACCTCGCTCGTGACGATAAACACTCGGGAATTACGAAATGACCTCGGGATATTTTGGCGAATAGCGACGCATGTTCTGAGTCGTTGAAGGGATACCTGTAACAAAGAAAAGTATATAAGTATAAACAATAAACAAAATTAACAGGAAATTGGTTACCAAATAATTCTATATAGAAATCCATATAATAACCTATTGTAATGACTCGGTTAATTTGCATAGTCTTACAAGGACTGTAGTATAATTATATCGTTCTTTTATATTTTATGAAATATATTTATATATGTCTTTAAGCCTCATAAAGAAAAGTGCGAGCAGACATATTAGAATATTTTGTATAAAAGGGAGAAGGTTACGTGTACATGTATACAAATTAAATTGGTAAAGAATGCAATTTCTGACAATATATTTAAATACTCGTATACGCAAAAAGTATTGAACCAATATAACACAACGTGTAAGTGAAGCTACTGGAGTATCTTTGCAAGCAGTGGAAACAATATATATCCGCAAAGAAAAATGTTCAAAAAAATTCATGGAAGAAAAGACAAGATAATCGACGTTTATCAATTGAACGAGATAACATTAGTGCTATATGCATTAAGTATTAAGTATTTAAACCCCATTAAATAGTACACAGCGTATGGTATGGTTCACTAAGAGACATCTTTAAGAGCAACATCCCGATGGCTATGAAATGGAAGACATTTGACCAATGCGTTCTTCCTATTATGACATACGGAGCAGAAACTCTCACTTTCACAAAAACAACAGCACTAAAAATGCGAGTGGCACAAAGGCGCATGGAAATATGGATTCTCGGCGTGACAACAAAAGACAAAATAAGGAACCTATTAACCAGTGGACAGAGGAGGTTGCATGATGATGATGATGAAATAGTAGACAAGCCAATTGTATATGTTCCTTCAATTCAGAAAATTATGAAAAATGGTTGATAGAAATAGTGTGTTAGTAATTGCAATCCTACAAAAAAGATAAAAATTCTCACCCGGCCGTATTCGAATTCACGATCTATGTTTTTTAACGAACGGTAAATTGAGGCTCTATTACTGCGCCACCAAGGCGTTAATAGAAAAGTTAATTTACTACAACTTAAAATAAAACACACACCAGTAATTATACAAAAGGGTCTATTGACGTCTTGGTTGACAGAAAAATATACCATTCGTAACTTCAATGTTTTAATCGCAACTTATAAAATTATCAGACGACACAAACAAGATAATATACAATAAACTTCGACCAGGTCCTTCAAGAAAGTAGATAAATATGTTTCTTTGCAACATCCGTCATACCATCGAGAAGAGGTACTCGGACTCGGATTAGGACATATTTAATATTTGGCCCTTCGGAAAATACTTTAAAAAACACATGAGCCTAAAAAATATAGATATAGAACGTTATGAGCTTGAGACACGGAAATAAAGCTGACGGTGAATAAATAAATATTATTTTGTGTAATTCCACAGTCTTGCCTTATACTGAATATACACGCTATTGAAAATCATTAGAAAAGTGTATCAAGTTAGAAGAAGGCTAATTTGAAAAAATACGATATTTTTAAAATTTTTGTGTTTTCTTTGCAATGCTATTATGAATAAACTATTGTATAGTTAGATATTGTTTAAATAATCAACACCTACAGGTTTTTCTAAGCGAGTAGACAACATCTATAAGCAGACGTGTCAAATCAGAACAAAAAATATAGCAATGTATATTTAATAGGATTCAAAATAAATTTTAATATTAAAAAATCTCTGAAGTGTGCCATATGGTGCTGACAGAAGCAGATATTTATATGGTAGCAAATAGAACAACCCGTGCTAATAGTCGCTATGGACGTCATTGTAATAAATTGTGAGATTTATGAATTATTAAGTACCGGTGAAGCTTAACAAGAATATATTATATAAGCAAATAAAACAAACCACAAATCACATATACGTGATTTAAAAGCAATGTTTTATAAAATTGCTTGGTTACCATTCGTACACAATAATTATAAATAAGTAAGATTGTAGCTTAGCTGGAATCCATTTGTTTAATTTATATAACAGGCAATAAAAATGTTAAATTTAGTATTTTATAAATTAGTGGTTTAAAAACATTTTCTCACAAAATTGATTTGGTACCTTCAGTACTCCCAACATGAACATGATTTCCCGCCATATGGCTACCGTCTATATTACGGAAGATAGAATCAACAACCCCAATAGTAGTAAAGAAATTAATAACCAGCAACTGTTGCTTTAACCAGAGACGTAGCACAGGCTCGTATTACATAAAAAAAACAATTAAAATCATTAAGGAAAAAACAGTGAAAGCAAATAATAATTTTAATAAGTACCAATAGAAACTATGTATTTTGTTAATCCTACGATTGCGAAACAGTAACAATTTAAAGAAAAATATCCAAAAATACTTTTACCGAAAATAAAACCGAGCCAAACAAACATTTAAGTTTTAGAAATTTACCAATACAATAACAATAATAACTTATCATAAATTCAGCACTTATATAGTAAATTAAATAAAGACGATAAATACACCTATTACGTACTAAAAATACTACAAAAACAGATAATTATTGGAAATATAAAACACAGTAAACATTATTTTTATTCTCTAAATATATGAACATTTGAATAACTTATAACGCAATTAGTGAAGTAGATGTTGGCGTAGTAGACTACAAGCCCATGGGATATTTTTAATAGGTCATTTGACACATATAAATCAATACATGACAACAACTTTAGAAACTATGTCGCTAATTCTTATCGGTACACAAAGCATGAGGGTTCAAATTAAGGATTGCGCTTTAGATTTTTCACCCCTGTCCCAGGGATGGAAAAGTTTTCCGAAAATAAAAAAATTTCCCTGCTCCTGGTACCAATATTTTTGTATGGTATTAGGTCGCAGGTCATTATTTTTTTATTACCTTTCAAGTTATAAATGCCGTACAAAAATATTTGGCCTAAAAAAACTTACCCCCTTGAGTGGTAAGTTTATCTTAGCTGTGACTCACATGTACCGATAAGAATTGGCGGCATAGTTTCTAAATTTGTTATTACATATTGTAGTATTGTTTTATATGTGATTCATGCTGGGTCAATTAACCCAATAATCTCCCATGTTCTTGTAGACTATAGTATATGTTCATATATACTTGTGTATATGTATACGAGGTGTCAAATCAAATCATTAGCAGCTCATTAAACAGTAAAATATCTGAACATGTTATCACATCAGATAGAAGGGAAATTTCAACGTGATATTACTGGGTGCTTAATGGACTAATTTTTCATTAGATTTTCTGCTTTCTGAACAAAGTTTTTGTTTTTAATAGTATGAAGAGCCAATTGTTTTTCAAAGGAGTGTTATTTTTTATGAAACGATTTATACATTCTTAAAACTCCTTTATTTTATGGGGTTTGTTCACGTTGTATTTCATTTATTTTTAATCCGCTTGTATCTTTCTATTTTGAGATGTATTCTTATATTTGTTATCGTCATTATATGATTGCTTCTTGTATTAAATCGACGACATATTAAACGTATGAAAGTGAAAATACGAAACCCTTGAGGCGTGTCTTAAACGAATATCGAATACGCTCAGAGTTAAATGAAAAATAAAAGAGCAGCATAGGAAGACAATATTGTCATCGAGGCTATTGAGAGAATCAACATTGGAACACAAAATTAAAACTGTTTCTGATATAAGGAATGTATGTCGGAACGTGACAACTTTTTTTGCCGGCCAACAACCATACACACAGATCAACCGTCGGGCAGTTGGTCGGTCTTTTCGGGATGTGTGTAGGGGTTTTTATTGTTGAACGATTTTTGTTTTACTACTCCAAAAAATTATCACAATTTCGTCATAAATAAGAAAGTTATATAAGACGAAATTTGTTAATATTTTAAATCATTAGCTTTTTATGTACTTAACTGAGTGTACCTAGAAGAGCAGATCATAGAAGCTATATTATGTGGCCTCAGAATAAAAAGGGAAAGAAATTCATAAAAAAAATAAGAACGGTAATAAAAATTATGTCAATTTATTCTAGTGTGATCATGTTATCTATCATTTGGTGATATTTGTAATTGCGCTATTTATTGTCTACTAAAGAAAGAACTTAAAGGAACTTAAAGTGGAATACTGAATATTAAATAAAACTAATTTATACAGCTGATCAGGTATCTACGCCACTGGCAATGCATTTAAGAGCATCGGAAACAATAAGAAATTATAAAGAAAGAGGTTCACCTGTGACTTGGGGTTACTAATTTTCTACAACATATGGTTCGTCCGTTACGCATGACAGCTTGGGAAATAAAATTGAGGTTATGTACCAAAATAATAACGGACGTTTTCCGTAAAGTGGCCTTTACGAACAGGAAGTTACTATTCGCGTAATTCTTTTATCGGAAGTACTCATCGCCCTGAGGGGTTAAAACGTGCAACAGTCCATTAGTTCGTTTTACATTTTTAAGAGTTAATTTATGGACATTCTTTAACGCATGTACATGGGCAAATTGCTCGAATAAAAGATAATACTTGTTTATGATGAACTTCGTTAAGTTCGTATAAAAGTATTAACGGTTTTTGGAGTTGCATTTTTTTAATATGATATATATATATATATATATATATATATATATATATATATATATATATATATATATATATATATATATATATATATATATAGGTCCCCAGTTGTCACATGACACAGAGCTAATACGATGAAGAAATAATGATAAAAACTATCTAAATTTAAAGAATATTTGGCGTTGCAAAGTGAAACAATTGTTTATATATAAAATAATTAAAGCATTTGAATAAATAAAATCAAGTATCAAATCTTTAGCAATCACTGAACCAGGATTTCCTCCTTCTAAACATATGGACACGAGCAATTAATGCGAACAGCACAGCTGATAAAAAGAGACATTGAAGTCGCTGGCCCGTAACCTCTGATAGAACCATAAAATAATAGTACCACTACGGGTACCGCAGGCCGCTTCATGCTTCGATTCATCTCTAAAAGTACGTACATTACGGGCCGCGATTTTTTACATACTTAGTTACGGTCTGACAAGCAAACTAGATAATGTTATAATTGGGCCTTGAACTTTGTGGGTTGGTGTATCTATCGGTGATGGATTGAGCAGTGAAATAAATTTTGTAGATTAAATATACGGAAATGGATACGCTAATTTTAAAGTGTATTTTTCTACAAATTTAAGTGGTATGTCAAGAAACTTCAATGATTTCAAAATAAACATGTGAATAGAATTAAAGAGTGAATCAACAAAAATAACAAAAACAAAATAAAAATAAAAGGAATGCTGCAAAAAATTAAAAGGGCTATGCAACTTGTCTGGAACTGCGAAACAGTTGTTGATAAAATCTGAACAATGAAACTGAAGGTGACATGTTGGATATACATAGATTGTAACATATTATGTATTAACACCGTGATCGATAGTACAGCCAGTCTCATCACTACAGAGTCACAGAATATCTAAAAAATATGGGAACACCATCACGGGTCTCCCCCCGTTAAATCTAATTACGGTGGTATTTTTTTGAAGTTACAAAGACTAAAAACTAACAATATATGCAAACCCGATGTTGAGCAGTTACACAAACCTCACTGGTACCGTATTTGAGGAACCGATCTTTCAGGTAAACTCAGATATGGTGATACTAAAACTTGTATTTCGGAAATGAAGGAGTCCAAGGGAACAAAGTAGGTAACAACAAGGTTCTAGAGGAATCTTTGAAGAAAAAAAAGCCTTGCATTGAATTGAAAACTTCTGTTGTAATTGATATACAATTTAATTAAAATTATATCAAAAAATCAAAATCGATTACAATTTTTAGTGAATTTTGAAGTACTTTCTATATAACCTTCTTCTTCTTCTTCTTAGCCTTCTATCGTCAATTTTTGGATAAAGGCCTCTCCCAACTCCTTCCATCGATCTCTATTCTGAGCAACATACATCCAATTTATTGCGAATATTCTTTTTACGTCGCCTAAAAATCTTATATATGGCCTTCGTCTTGGTCCTTTACCTTTGTAAGGTCTCCAATGTTGTATTGTGGCGTTCCAAGGTTGGCCTTTTTGTTTAGGAAAGTGACCTTCGAAGCTCCATTTGGGTTTGGCAATTTTTGTTGTGATATCCTCAACTTTTGTTACTTCTTAACCAGTCGTTTCTCTTTTTATCGGAAAGTCGTGTATCTAACATTGCTTATAACCGTATAAAGTTATCACCAATCATTGGATAGGTTTAAATTGAATATTACATACTTAAAAGTGTAAAGTTAAACGATACGATCAGGTGATTCAGAGGCACACCCACATGAAGAAAATGATTAGTAACATTTGCTTTTATCTAGTCTATTGTATCTTAGCAAATAAGAGCTGAAAACTGTCATAGAGACGATCACTGGACTTTGCCAACTGAGAAATATAAGCTCTACAATATAAGTAGAGTAAATGGTATGAAGTAGATAATACAGCAGGAACAAAAGCAGAGAACTTCATGGTGGTGCTTAACGAATAGACAGGGTTTGATGTAAGGAAGCAGTGCAAGGAATAAGTAGTTTGTCGCCTGATGTAAGAAGAAGAAGGGAGAGATAAAAGTGTATTTCGACCTACAAAAAAGAAAGTAAAAAGCGAAATTTAATTTAATGCTAATAAAAGAGACTTGAGAAGGAATAATATAAACAACGACAAACAGAATTGTTTAGATATAAAAGAATCGGTTTTATGTGACCATATAACTCATAAAATACTTCAAATGGTCATTATTTACAAACACTTTTATGCAATGTTTACATTTGAAGTATTTATTCATCTTTTTAGATGAGTATAACCTTTTAAACCTCGTAATACAGGCCAATATCCCAGGAAGAAGAGGTCTGGGCCGAAGAAGAACATCCTGGCTGCGAAATCTCAAATCTAATAACAAAGTTATTATTGCGAATATGATCGCCAACGTTCGATAACTGGACAGGTTACTGAAAGAAGAATAATCTTTTTTAACTTTATAGTTGAATCTGTATAATTGAAATTGAGTACTTAAAATATTTTCTCAAATGCACAAAAAAACATGCTAATCCAAAATATTGTGTCTGCACGGTAAAATTCAAATATCAACTCTTTCGAAACTAGAATCTTAAAGGAATTTAGTTACGTCTTTTAATTAGTTTAACTGACATTCCAAAAATTGATCACTCGATACGACAACCCTACAAAAATCCATTTCCTGAAGAAAGGATCCCAATTTGACTTACACGTATACAAAGTTGATTGGGGATTTGGAAAAAAAGGAACTCGTACACGCAAGGCACCTGTCTGTCCTAATTAATGGTTTGCCGAGAAAGCTGGCTGATAAACCCTTAGAAATCTGCACCTGCTTATAAAAAAACCCTTCGCGAGTCCTCAGGTACGATTTTGAATTTTATCTGATAGTTAGGAAGATGGAGATGCGTGTTGCAGGCATTTTGGACTTCCAGAGAATGTCAAAATGTTTTAATTCAACATTTTAAACCAGAACAATTTTTTTTCAGAAATATTAACGAAAAATTTATAATATAATACAGATGTATAAGAAAAGTAGGTATAAAAAAGATTGTTAAGTAGAGATATTCTGTAACTAGACTAGCCATTTTATTTGTAGACAACAGACATTGTAATTTCAATATCACTGTCACTGTTTAAGATGGAACTCACCCGAACATTTTTATTTGACATAAATGTCATTTCAACGTTTGTCATTGAACATTAAACAAAATCAAATTATTCGAAAAATAAAAGCGTCTAAAAACAATAAATTATCGTAGGTACTTTTTCGTATTATCTTAAAAAATATATAAACCTTTCATCATCCTCATTTAAATTGTAAATTTTTTAATTTATTTAAAACAAACGCAAAGGAATAAGTTTACACTATTGTTTTGAAGCTTCGATATCATGAAAGCGATAAATACGTGTCTCATTACTATTCCCTCTAATATATTCATTTATAGGGTTATATCTGCCTTATCTATTCAACCGGAAATGAAGTAGATAAAGTTAGAACTAATGTGAACATATTTGTTTTTAAAAGGGCTATTACAATAAAAGTAGTGGTTTAATTTTGTTCGAATGGTGGTTTGTAGAAGATACTATGATTTGTGCGCTAATGGAACTGAATTTCATCTACTTTAATATTATCTTTATTTTTGGCAGTTGTCTGTGTCATCAAACCTCGAAAAATATTGATATTAGAAACTCCTATTATGTAAAAAGCACCTTTTAAGTTTGCTTTAAATGACAAGTTGCAATTTAAACGCAATTGTGCTGATGAAATGGAGAAGAGAGAGTAGGATAAAAGTGTTTCGTTTGCCACCATAGCACTGTCACTTACATTCTATTAAATTGATAATCGAAACATAAAATATTTAAAATGAAAGATGTTTGTGAACTCAACCAAAATATTACAAGAATTATGTTAAATATTGAATAGTAATAATTATGATCAAAAATCAGTTGGTGGGTAAGTCTTAATATAAAATTTTGATTCGCCAAAAATTTGTGAGAAATATGATTTGAAATCAAAAGCTTTTATTAAAAAATAATGAAATTGAAGAAAAAGTTTAAGACTTTTTTAATCTCATAATATTAAATGTTGAGCATCACTGTACATACAAATTTCACCTGTTACCCCGTCCAGTGACACCCCTCTCATACTCTGATCATATAATATATACGAGCAGAAAGAGTTTCACCTGCCCCACATCTCTGTTCTGACAGTAGCTGCTGATGGGCCGTAGGGGTATCAAAAAGAAACAAAGAAGGAGAAAACCAGCCGCGGCAGGTGGACCCGAATGCGTTTGCGATAATCTTTTTTTGCTTGCCGGGCGAACCTGCTAATGTTATATAATTTGTTGATGTAAACGGGCAATTTTTGAACATACTACCACCATCATTCGAAGAGGGCAGATGTATGTGATCTGTACAATGTATTAATTTGATAAAAATACAAATTTTATTATATACATATTAACAATTGAAACGTAAAAATTGAACAACATAGTTTCTAAGAAAATTATAAAATTAGCCAAGAGAACAAAAATTGGTATAAATTATAAAGGTATTCTAAAAGAACTGAAATAAATATAGATCCTTCGTGCAAGTAGATGAAACAAGGAAAACCGTGCAACAAGGTGAGAATGATCTTGATCATTGTTCTCTCTTTTATTACCCAATATGTAGCTTCTTCGAATTTTATAATAATTTTTAAACTGTTTGTCCTTTGTCTCCTGTTGTGTAAATGTATGCTAATTTTGATAGCCTAATTTTGACGAAATGCCCCTGAAGATGCTCTAGGAGCGAAAGTACTTGGGCAAGATTTAATAAAAACTGTGCTCGATATCTGCCTTTTGTTTGATTAAAATTCATTTATTCGAAAATTCAATCGTATATCACTTTAAAAATCTATAAAATATTACGCATATCTAATAAATTATCATTAAGTACGAGCATCTATTAAGTATGTATGTATCACTGTTAAACATAGTGAAATAAAGCACAGACTCTTAACGCACATTAGTGGTGTGCAGTTGGTAATAAACGGAGTAAAAAAAAAGATATTTCGGTTTACTCGAGTTTAATAACACATACCACATTTTAATCTAAATCAAACTCAGAAGAACAATCGCTGTTTGGGTTAATAATAATGAGAGCAATTAAATCGTCGCAACTTCCCCTTAAACTTGAGCCCAAATAAATTCTGTTACATTCATACATGGAAATTCATCTAGTGTAAACTGCATTCATTCATAGAATGTATTCATTCATGTAAATTCATTTAGTGTAACTGCTCTGTCAAATATTGCCAGTATAACATTAAATGTCACTTTTAAGCTATTGTGTCACCGCTCGACTGTTATATGTTCTGTCTACTTGTTTATACAATTTATATTTTTGTTATTGTTAGTTGAAGTTGAAACATCGATATACCACGCAAATCCAATGTTTCATCTACAACGTACTTTTTAAATGCATCCTTGGGCGTCTTAGTGATATTATAATTATTATTTTTTCTTATATCTTTTAGTATGTTTACATTTTTGAGCCACTTGTAACAGATCGCTGAAGGCCTTATGGACAACGTTTTTGTAAACAAGAATAATTACTTGCATTGTGCATCACACTATTACTTCCTTTCGGAATCAGATATAACAACATGGTTCCATGGTTCAAAAACATATTCATTCATATATTCGTGATAGTCACCAAGGTTTTGAAATAAAGGTTAATAGGCCAGCCATCTTCTACAAAACGTTCAGAACTTTCGATATGCATAATAATTATTTTCTTTATTATTATCTTTATACCATGGCTGGTTCTTTGCCGTATCTGTCGATATCCCACTTAAGAATGCCTGCCTTCCTCTTTTTATCTTGATATTATTTAGAAACAGTGAATGCTGCATTTATCTATGTTTCGTCTAGGTAATATATTTGCCTATTTTCTTCCTTGACTTGTTTAATCGTTCGTAAATAGTTTTTTTCTCTAAAAATTTACCAGTCATTTATGGTCGTTTAGATAGTGCCTGTCCTATCTCCAAATTATTTTTTCTATTTACTTATCTCTTGCTTAATTAATATAATAAAAATATTTACAATAATTGCACATCGATTGTACAAATAAACTTGGTAACTATTGATGAGATTTATTTTAAAATAATATTCCCTATATCTGAAAAATTCGATTCTAAAACTTTAGGTTCAATTGGAAATGTTTAAATGTTTTGTACATGAACCGATCTATATAGAAAGAGCAGGGATGTTTACTGATATAATATAATATACCTAAAGTATCATTATTTTGGTACGAATATGAAATCACTTCTTGTAATAATTGGTTTATTACTCTGCGTAATCCTTTTGCATACTTTAGAAAATAATGAACAGAAAAATAGACACATAAGTAATAATAAGTAATATTTCCAGAAAGTCAGAAATTATGAATTTAATAGTAAAACAAATTTGTGAAGAATAATTGTACAATTGATAAGTAGCTTGGAACCAGCGAGTTCACATTTAATTTATAGAAAAAAATCATATAAGTATGATTACTTACCTTCCAACTAACATCGTATACAGGATAACTCCGAGACTCCACATATCCGCAGCTTTTCCCGAATAGTGGGCTCCGGCTTTTAAAATTTCAGGACTAACATAGGCGGGACACCCTCTTTTGTCATGCAACCAGTCGCTTTCTGGTTCGTCTAATACCACGGCATCTTCTAGAGATTCCAGCTTCAATTCCGTCCTGTAACAAAACAAATATGTATATTATTAAAAAGTTCTCAGCGGTATTAAGTAAATAGTTAATAATACAATGATTACACTGTATCTGGTGTAGACTGCTCTTTTAAATGTTGCCGGTACAACATTAAATGTCAATTTTAAGCTATTGTGTCACCTATCAACTGTCAAATGGTCTGTCTACTAGTGCTTCTAATAAAGTTTCACACTAGCTTCTGTTGCAATTAGTTACATTAGTTTTTCTATTAACAAACGTAACTGAGACCATAAACAACAATTTAAGCCATTATTTCTCAAAATACGCATATTACTAGTGTATAAATATCTTTCCAATGATTAAACAAGTTGAAAGAAAATTATTCAGTTACGTAATAGACTTTTTTTCAAATAAATCGAATTATATTTCTTAGATCTGTCAAGATAAAGCTTAAAAACTTATCATTTTCTCATAAAAGGACGCAATATCGATTTGAGTAACGCATTCACACTACAGGTGTGTTATTTACATCACTTGATCATTACAAAATATAGTTTTGAAACTTTTTTTGCAATAATTTAATTATTCTTTTGTAGCTGACTTCTATCTTAATTGCGGGCCCGGCGGACAGTTTAACATGATTTGCAAGTGGTGTAACTGACCTGACTTGACCAGACAAACCAAAGATGGTATCTACTGTTGTAACCATGAGGTACCTGAATATTTTTGGCTATTTGCCACTTGCACGAACTGTGTTTTATATTGTTACAGTATCTCGACTTAAAAGTAGACAAGATGATAATGATTCGAGATGACTATAATTTATGGGTGTCTTCGAACTGGTTTGGCACAAGGAACTGGCTGGTTTTGCTTAATGAGGTTTTGAGTTTTTGCATATATCTACTACTAGTTTCGTAAAAAATACATGGAAACAGTTAGTTTTAATGGTGTCACATCAATGTGATAAATATATATAAAGTTGCTAAAAAACCGGCCTGGTCTTTATTGTGTATTCATTAAAAAATGCATAAAATCTAATATTTTATTTTAGCATGAGTTTATATTTACAGTTAAAGCGATTGGTAGGCGCCATGGACATGTTATCAAAATGAAAGACTACTAAAAATGCAACTAGAGGTCCAATTAAAAAAAATTAATGATCATTTGAAACATTAAAAATGTTTGCTTTGTATACTACACTTTATTTGGTATTGAAATAAAGTTGAAAATCACTGTCAACTGGCCATAGCTTCTTAAGTGTATCTATTCGTAGGCGTACGACTATCAACTATAACCTCGGAACTAAATAATAATCTTCAGTTAAACGTGCCGAAATAAAATATTTTATAAAAACATTTTCAGAATTTCTGCCAAATAGCCTTCAAATATTGGACAAATATTTTAAGAACAAGAAAGAGTAATAAACTGGCTATTATCTTGATTTAACATGTAAATCACAATATTAAAAGGTTAAAATCATCAAAGTGAAAACTGTTATTCCATATTTTAAATTAGTCTTGAAAAACAGGTACTTTATTCCTAACAAATTCCAAGACGGATCGGGTTTTCAAGGCAACTTGAGCTTATCAGCACATAAAGCATAATAAACTCTAAGGGAATTTAACTTCCTAAATGATTTAATAAAATTAAAGATTTCCTCGATCAAAATGAGTGTTATACTATTTGTACAAAACGTAAATGAAGATTATACAATTGGATAGTTATATACGGAAAAAGTAACGTGTGTTAAAGGAAAAAGACTAATTATACCCTCCGCGCCATTATTGGCGAAATGGCAAAAAACCGAATATGTTGGTACTAACTTGGATTTAATTGAAAGTCCAAGTTAAAATTATATGGACTCAAATGAAAGTTTTGGAGCAAAGAAAAATACCATATTATGGTGTTTATAAATTATATAAGATGTAAAATGTTCAGAATATTTTCAAAAATCAGTTGAAAGAAATTGAAGTAGAAAATTGGCAAAAACTTATAAAACGAAGTTTTATAGAAACTTAGAGAAAGATAGGAATTCATCAAATTTTCCCATTTCAGATAAAAATGATTGTTAATACTGTTAAAATATTTAAGTTTTTTTATAAATTATTTCTTTTGCATACTTTAAAGTCATATTGCTTATTATTATAATCATATCATCCATTCAGCGAGAAGGCAAATAAGAAAAGCTTATGTGGAATTGAAATTTAAATGTTTTCAGAAGCTTATTACTACTTTACCAAATTATATATATACATATACATATATACATAAATATATAGAAAAGGATAATGCGAGTGAATAATAAAAGTAAAATGTAATGGCATATCTCGCAAAACAGAAAACCAAAAAAGGTATATCGATGGAAGGCAACGGTATATACGTATTTCTGACTATCTGTCGTCTTCAGTTCGGTGCAGCCAAGTTAGAAAAGGAGCATGTTAACTTGGGAAGACATATATTATATATATATATATATATATATATATATATATATATATACACGATTTTTCGCTTCAATTCCTCTCACGAGTTCACGAATTCCAAGTCTAAGTGATAAATCAAAACAAAAAATTCTATCTTATTCATCAATATAGTTTCATTTACTAGGTTTGGTTGTAATAAATACTATGTGTTGTCCTGTTATCATGGAAAATTATGGACGTTTTCAAGTGACCACTAAAATTTTTGCTTAACTGCAGTTATTTTTGGAGTTTTTATGAAATACGAGACAAATATTACTATAATATTTTAAATACCATAAACTGACTTCTGTTCAAAGATCTCCCATATCATAAATGAATTAATTAAATACTAAAGCGTCCCCTATCCACATGTTCTCTCATTCTCATAAAAGTGTACCATATCTATTCAGGATATGCAATCCGGAACTTCGACTCGATTCAGCCATTTTCCATAGTCGGGAAATCGGTCTACTTTCCCCATTTACACAGGAAAGCATAGCCTCGTTAACTTTTTATTTATTCAAGAATATTAACGGATGTGACAAAATTATCACCCCACTGAAACGCTTTATCGATTCGTTGTAACAAAACCAATCTAACAAAAAGGCAAGTCATAAATTAAACCATATATTTTACACTTTACACTTTACACTTATCTTAGTGCAAATGTGCACAAAAAAAAAGTTACATCCCACTGAGGTTACGAAATCAAAACCGACTTTTTTCAATACTTGATATTTTATAATGAAAATGTACACGTAGCCTATTTTAAGAGCACCTTAAAGAAATAATGAAATATGTGTACCCCATAAAAATATTATGAAAGTTGTAATCCTTTTAACTACCAAATTTTTGTGAACGTTACAATTAAATTATTATTATGGCACTATTAGTTTAACCGTTGATTGAAAAACCAAGTTTAACACAATGTTTTTTAAGAATTTTTGCGTCTTAAAATTTTGTCAAGAAGCCGGTGTTTACCGTGATACGCGTCCTTTTAATTAGGTTGCACGGATAGTATTTTTATGAAAAAAAAAACATTTATATAATACACTACACATTTTTAAATAAGATTCAATAGATATTTTTTGGAACTTCTTGAAATACCATGCAGGTAAAATTCATTATAACCGTGTTTTTTGGTACTCTGAATTGTTGTAGCATCCTGAAAAAGAAGCCGCATTTCGATAAAAATGGGTGAACTAATGGTATCAAAATAATAATATAATTAAAAAACTTTACAACGAAATAAAAACTTCTATTGTGATTGGTATATTTTTCCAAATAATATGGAAATATTTTGGAAAAAATAATTTGGAAAAATCCAAATAGTTAAAAACGTTTTTGGTCCTATCAGACCATCATCAGCAACAACTTGAGTACTTGCTTAATAACTCCATCACAAAACAAAATAGTTGTCAACACAATGTCGATGTTAATGGATTGACTAAAAGGGAACGTAACGGCCTTTACTCGAAACGAAACCAGCTTCTGGGTTAGACATAACTCACCAGCCATTCAGCCAACTAACTGAGGATACAGGAAATATTTTCTGTATAATCAATTATGACATACCTTTCATGTTATAACCTTAACTACGTGTTCATAAGCGAAGTATTAAGACTTCTAAATAAAAATACAAAAAATGTTTGTTTTTGTAGTTAAGTGTTTTGGAATATATTATGAAGTCGATAAAGCTTTTTAGCAATATGCAATCATCTGATAAAGAATATAAATTTAAAAGCAAAATTTACATATCTCTTATTTTAACTGTGGTGGTACCTAAAAATACCCTTGTAATCGTTTGTGCCCATTAAACTTGCGATTGGCCTTTATATGCATCGAATAAAAGACTGCAGCGCCTGTAATGTCAACATCTTGATATGTATTATAGATGTATTCCAAAAGTGACAGGT
Organism: Diabrotica undecimpunctata; assembly: GCF_040954645.1. Lineage (NCBI taxonomy): Eukaryota > Metazoa > Arthropoda > Insecta > Coleoptera > Chrysomelidae > Diabrotica > Diabrotica undecimpunctata. The sequence goes on from NC_092810.1 coordinate 88,886,596, forward strand.
ATAGGAGTTAAAATTTGGGAAAAAGACTAAAGACAGAAGTCCGGTTGAATTTCGGGACTGACAGTATCTGGCGGAAGTTACAATTGTGCTTATTCTTACAGTCTTATGAATTATTATAATATATAATACAGGCTTATGAATTATTGTAACCCTTCAGTTTCGGTCATATTGGGATACGTTAAAAGATAAATATTGGTAATGTTTTAAGGTAGTAAATTTACTATTTTCCACGTTAATAAATTGCTTTCTCGTTATCCAGGAAGCCAATATCTTATAAATCTTTGGTGCTACTGTTTTTATTATTTTTTTAAGGGTTTTTAGTTATTGTGCAGTTCATCATTTAATCTTCACTTGTCCACTGCTGGACATAGATCTCCCTCATAATTTTCCATCTGTTTCTATATTGTGCCTCGCATCCAATTCCTATGGCAATATTTTAGATCGTCAGTTCAACGTGTTGGTGGACGATCTTTGCTTTGTTAGGCATCATTTCTCGGTCTCCATTTCAGTATCCGCTTTGTTAATCTGCTATCTGTCATTCGAGTCACGTGACCTGCCCAGCTCCACTTTAGTGTTGCTAATCTCTAACACTGACAAAACACACTGATTAAAGGTTTATTTAAGACATATATTAGTATGTCCGACGATTTGAAAATGTGATTCAACTTTTCCCATACTGCGTTGTGCTGATAGATGTCTTTCAAGCATACATTATTATTTGTGAGCTTTTTGTGACCTACTAAATAATTGTCGTCTTTGTGTTCCATCGTTATTTTGTTATTATATAATGTTGTATTTATATATATATATATATATATATATATATATATATATATATTATATATAATGTATATATATATAATGTTATTTTTTCTTTTGTCACTAGCTATATTATACCATTCATGAAAAGAGAAACCAAATTCCATAATATGGTTCATATTAACAAATAATAGATGGTTCTATATTTTTGCTCCTCATGGTGAACGTTATTAAAAATCTCTAAAAAAATTAACTATAATGTCAAAAAACTGCTTGCTTACTCATAGTTATTGTTTTCAAAAAAATCTGATAAATTTCGGCATTGGATTTAGTGATTTCAACAAAACAAATACTCGTAGAATTATTGTAAACATTAAAATACCTGTCTAAAAGTTGATTTTATTACACGTACACAAGCATCGATTAGATAAAAAGTTATGTCGTCACGGATCATGTGAGATAAAGATGCCACATCGTATCTTGTCGCACTTGAGTAATATACTGCCTCTAATCTATTTATTTCGGTATAAGCAATTTTTATGTGGTAAGGAATGTGATTTGGACGAATTGCGAAATACACAAGCAATTAAAAATCATTACGAAATCAAGAGTATTTATTTTCTAATTTCATCGAGTGGAACACCATATTTTGTAGTGTGAACACAAGACTATAGATTGTTTTAAAATACTTCAAAAAATAGGTAAAATAGAGAGTAAGAGGAACAGAAGAAAACAACATTCTTGGCTGTGTAATATCCAAGAGTAGTGTCAAATTTCCAACGTAACCGAAATATATCAGCCAGCAGAATTTAACATCCTCATCCTCATATTATTAAAAGAACTAAAAGGACTGCCCGACTAGAAGAAGAAATATCATTCATAGTATCATTCAGCATTAATAAATTAACTTAACAATTCAAACATGTATTGTTTCTATTTAAATCAGAGGAAAATAGGAGCGAGTCGGAAAATCGACTAAGTCATTATTTAGAGCTGCTGTCAATAGAGTCGCGATAGCAAATATGGTAGTCAGCATGATGCCCAACAATCGAAAGTGGTGATGAAAATAGAAGAATTCGAAAAAAAAAAATAAAGCAATATACCATCCTATATGACTTTTATTCGACATTGCTTAAATTTTCTTGTGAAATGTTTTATTTGCATTTGCCTTAATCAGTCTGATATACGCAAATCCCATAAAAATTATGCTAGCAAAAATTGTGAAACACGAATGTTTGCTCGAACCTAAAAATGTGTTATCGAATCTTTTTTGTGATTACAATGAATGCTTAGTAAGCTCATTCAACCTAATTAGGATCGCAAAACAAGCAATACGTTATTTGAACTAGTAATTTGTTTGAAAATGTACAGTATGATTACTTTTTGGGCCTGTGATTATTTAATATATTTCATTGGTAAGCATATAATTGTGTCAAAAGAAATCGAAAGATTGCCTGCTTAAATTTTAAGTAATTAAAAGTAATAGGTATATTCAGGAAAAACCTTTATTTATTTTGATCTTTTTAGCCGGGTTTGATGCACATATGCACTGGAAAATGGATTGGTATAATCTCTTGGTCGGCAATCATCATAACTATTCCGACTCTAGAGACGGCTGCTCTGTAAATTTCATTTGATTTGTTCGTTACATGTTCTGTTTCTTCTCTATACGGGTAGTTTCACCCAGTGACAGAAGTCCTGGGTGTGTTTTTTGATTGTTATGAAATAAAGTACAGATTCTTAACGGTTCAAACCACTGTTGCAGTGTGCAATTGTTACTGAAATAAACTAAAACGGAGTGAACAAAATAACGTTTACGATACGTTTACCGTTTACGATAAACTTTTAGTTTATTACACTTCCACACTTTTCTACAAAGCTATTTTTTCATCTACAACGTACTTGTTAAATGTATCCTTGTGCATCGTACCAATATTGTAAATCTCTTTTGTTAAAGTATATACTGGTATATTTATACTTTTGAAAATAAGCTACTGCAAGTCTGATTTACGTTAACTACGTTTTGGCAACGCTGCAATTGCAAAGAATGACAACTTGCATTGCCGATGACAATGGAATCAGATCTAATATTTCAACAAACTATTTCTTAAAATTATTCCCATCCATGTCTTTGGTGAAAGTGACCAATACCTTTTGAAATAAAACTTGATAATCTATCTTCCATAAATCCTTCAGGGCTTCTAATATGCATGATTCTTTTACCTTTACCTTAGGACAAATTCAGACATGTTCCGCGAATGCCTTTCTTCTGTTTTTAATTTTTCCTAATCTTTTATTTTGTCGAAATATTTCTAAATAGTTTCTGTTTCAAAAGATTATTTCCTCTTTGCCCATCCAGAGAGTCTCTTGTGTTTTTTTTTCATACTTGAGTTTCAACAATGACTGTAATTTCTTTGTAGAAAATTTTGCGTAGACCGTGTCTTTTTCAAATATATCTATTTTATCAAGCGTTGGAATGTCTATCCTCAAGTAAAAAGTCTCAGTACTACTGATAAAATTCATTTTAAAATATACTATTTCCTATACAATGTCTACGAACTGAAAATAACTGAAAAAAAATCAAATGAAGTATAAATATACCAGTATATCCTTTAACAAAAGAGATTTAGAATATTGGTACGATGCACAAGGATCCATTTAATCAAACCTCTGCTATTCAACTATTGAATATATTTTAAATTTAATCAACGGTCGTATCTTTTGGAATATATATATATATATATATATATATATATATATATATATATATATATATATATATATATATATATATATATATAATACACATTTTGATGTGGCTACAAAATTACTTCATATATTAAATAAAAAAATTAAGGTAAATAGGCTTCTTTACTCCTACAATTTTTTGAACCATAATACAACATATCACACATATTTTTTTAAAAGTGATAATAAAAACATAATAAAATTATTTTTCAGTATTTCCGATATATTCAAATTGACTTAAAAACAAAACACTTTTTCACGCTGCCGAATTCAACTGAAATTGAGTTGCGTGCAGTGTACGTTGTGTGTTGAATAGAATACAAATTCGAATAGTTCCCAATATTCGCCAGTTTTGCATATAAATTCACCGAATCCATCGGGACTTTGCGGTAATTGACCCTCCAGCCGAAACTCGTACGGTAAATTTGCTGTCGTTTGATCGACAAATCGGGTTAAAACACGACAAAACTTGCTAGAAATATTATTTCATCCATGCGAAACGAACCATTTCAGAGGTTGTGCAAGTTTTTGTTTAATAGGGACATTAACATACTAGCCGAACGTGTGTATTTTGTTACTACTCTACTACTACTACAGACGACCTAACGGGTCTTGGTTTGGTCTTGATAAATATTTATTCTCGGCGTGTGGTTAATGCCGCTGCTCATATTGTAGGTCTTTGTTGATGATGACACATCACTAGTAAATAATTCTAAGAAGGATTTATGTTGGCAGTCTTGGTTAGCAGCATCTACTTTTAATGTTATACTCACTCATAGAATTGTCCAGAGTTTATTATAGTTTCTTGAAGTAGCTGATATCAATTAATAAAAAATTCACTACCAAGTAAGCTTTTTTACTGAATAAAATTGATTTTTTTTTCAGAGAGAGACTTTAACTTTCTATTTAAACTTACATAATTTTATAAAAATATTTATCTCAAGTAATCAAGAACAAAGAAACTAAAGAGAGCAAGTACTAAGAAAGGAACAAAAAAATTGTAGAATACGTAAGGGAGAAAGGTAACGAAGAAAGGTAAGGAAGAAAGGTAAGAAATGTAAAGGAAGCAATAATTGAATTATAGACTGCATGGGAGAACATAAAAACCAACAAACAATCGATCTATTAACGAACACAACAAACAACAATAATAAACCATAAATAGCTGAAATAATCATTAAAATGATGAAAGAAAGAAAACAATATTAAAATAGAAACAAAACAAAATACTAAGACAAATGTCAAGACATATTTAAAAAATCAAAGAAGTAAAAGAAACATGGTTGCTTAATAGATGAGTAGAATACAAGTGTTGAAGAAAGCCATGGTACTTTTAATCTTCTTCTTCTTTAAGTGCCGTGTCTGCATTCAGACGTTGGCCGTCATCATGTTTACAATTTCCTGAAACTTTTCTCTATCGGCTGCTACGCGAAATAATTGTTTAACCGTGGCACCACATCATTGTCTAATATTGCGCAGCCATATGACCAATCCATGTCCTCTAATTATATGGCCCAAGTATTATGTTTTCTCCACTTTATGATGTTTGTGAGAAGGCGTTCTGAATTCATAATTTTAAGAACAACTTTTAAGTGTTTAAGTGTTAAGCAACTTTTAATCTACATAAGTAAATTTTAGGAAACCGCCTGGATTTTCAAAAAAAAAGTATCCTGAATACTAACACATAGGAAACAGAAGAGAAGGTTTAAAGATGGAAGTTTGATGTGCCACATATTAAAGATCTTCCTAAACATTATAGACGACACAATATAATAAATAATAGAATAACAGCAAACAATAGTCAATATCTAAAAAGGAATAGAATAGGCTGTTTTGTTGCCTTTATTATTCAATATTTCTTCTAATCTATAGAGAAGCGATGAGAGAAACTACACCAGACTTTGCGTATTTTTAAATGTTTAAATGTGAGTTTTCCGCAATTATTGATCTTTCCAAAAATCTCTAAAATAATGGCAATACAACCTTGAAATATTTTGTGTTAATATGTCAATTAGATCTTTATTTATATTATAACGCAATACTTTGGTGTTTTATTATTAATTTTTATAAAAACCAATCTAATGTTTTAATAATCTTTACGTCACTCAAAAAATTCCAAATCTACAAAAACATAAAGCCAATATCGGCGCCACTGTCCTACTGAAAATTACTTTATAATAAGTAATTAATATTAGTTAATACCATGTGCTAATACAGTAAATATGTTGCCAAACCGAAAACATACAGCACGAGATTACAAAATTTACTTCGTTTAGTAGACTACAATTTGTTAATATTTATACATCGTGTAAATGTTGGTGTAACCATACCGTTTTGGCAATACGGTATTTCGCAAAACAAACCTTTACTTTATGAGAAACGTCAAAAATGGGATATCATTATCATCTCAGTTTAGCAGACGTTTTAATAAATATGACATTTTTGCCCAAATCAAGTTTACAACAAAAGTGATACACACACACACACACAACAAAAGTGATGAAATATATGCCTGCCACTCCGGCCAGTCATTTCTAATAGATATTTTTGTACAAAAATTCTATAAAAACGAAATGTTTGATAGTTTTTAATAAAAATAAAAAAAAAATATGAAATACCTACTATCAGTATTAATAGTAAAATCAAGAAACATTAATTTTATTAGTAAAGAACTAAAAGCGCTAATCGACGAAAAGAAAAAACGTAATGAGAAACAAAAGAATACCGAGAGATAACAAGGCTAAATAAAATATAAATAAAAGTCTAATAAAATGTAGTATAATCTGAATATTATATAGATTCAAATTTGGAATGTAGTAAGTAAAATGAAGCTTGGAAGGCTTTTAAAAACATAGATAGCAGTATGAATCAAATTTACACTATAACCCGAAAAGAATAGACAGCACTAACAAGGCACAATAACAAGAACAAAGGACTAAATATTCATATATATATATATATATAAGTATATATATATATATATATATATATATATATATATATATATATATATATAATATATATATATATATATATATATATATATATATATATTAAATATACATATGTAAATTTATATAATTTAAGAAATGTACCTACTCTTAGATTAGAAATCCCGTACGGTAGCTTCATTCTTTGTTAATGAACCCGTACCTAACGATTTCTTCCGTCATTTTACATAAGATGACAATAATACCGAATCGGATCTCGATCATTACATATCTAAGAGTTCAAGAATCTATCAAAAATTGCACAACTACAGAGCATTGGCACTTTTTCCGGGGCTCTTGACTTCACAAACCGTTCATCGACCCAATTGCGGCTATGTTGGAGAAAGCAATATGGCTCCCTCGTTATATCGAAAGTTTATGCATTTCTTCACAATCGTTTCTTGCAAAATCACCAGTCATTACCATCTCTCGTTATTATTGTTGCATTATTTTGTCAGATCTAAACGAAACATGAAGAAAGTCTGTATAGGTGGGTTTAAATTGGGTAATCCTATGAACGTAATACCGTGTATTAGATGTTTTAAATGTTGTCACTAATATATATATATATATATATATATATATATATATATATATATATATATATATATATATATATATACATATATATATATATATATATATATATATATATATATATATATATATATATATATATTATATATTTGTGCCAATTTAGAACTTCAACAATATCATTTACAATTTAAATCAACTTAAACGTTACAAGTTCTAGTTTAAATAACCTAAGCACAAATTATAAGTCTTCATCAAACTGGTTCTTATTTTTTCTTATTTCGATGAGAATTCAGCAAATGATACAATGATACTCTTATGACCTGCAATTTCGTCACCTACTTTAAAAGTAGCCAGTAGAGTTACTGCCGGGTGTCTCGTAGGATACACGCCTACTATGTGTACATTTATAGTATAGAAATGGTTCAATTAGAAACAATTGACCTGGGATTTGCTGGTCAGTAGCGCAGAAAAGAAAATAAAAGTATAAAAAAATTATTACTAGGTTAATGTTTTGATAGATTCTGAAGTTAAAGACTTATGCAGCAAGTAGGTGCAGTATAGAAGGTTAATAAAAACCCACCGATTACTGGAGATTTGGGACTTAAAAGTTTAATAAAAATCGGTAAAATAAAGAAGGGATAAATGTTTTGTTACAATTATTGTATGCCTATAGTTGTATTCGATGAAGCTTAACATCTTTACTACAATAAATAGGAAGGATATTCTACATACTTTAGAACATCCTTGACAGGATGCTCAAAATCAGTAAACTGTATAAAACGGCACTTAAAAAAACCTAATCTTCTGCTCTAATCTGCTTAGACTCAAATCCTGTGAGCCGAAGAAGAGAAACCGGTCAGCCATTCAAAGGGTAATCATATCCGAGAAGGGTATATTCGCAGATCATTGTCCTCGTCACTAAATGATTAGGTAATTTTAATGGTAAAGTGTATAAGGACAGGCGAAGGAGAGTTTTGTCGGAAGATTTAAATAATTTTTGGAATTTGAACAAGTACATCGATCATTTATACCTTTCACTTCATTAAAAATATTTCAATTCTCCGCTAATGAACGAGAACATAATTTACACTCACCCATTTTGCCTACTCCGTGAGGTAATTGCCCAAGTTTAGGCAACAATCAGTTCAAAGCCTACAATCTAACAGAACAGCGATATTACATATTTGTTGATTATGTTATTTGGTGCAATGGTCTTTTGCATAATCGCTGTGTACATATGTATTGCAATAAATTACTATTATGCAGTTGTTACCTTCCGTTAAAGATGGAGATACATAATTGGCCGTTTGGTATATAACTGTTAATAATTTCCAAATTTTTTGTGTACAGGCCGTAATTAACTGTGAATAATTGATTTAAAGAAACAAATGACTTAATATGAAGGATTGCCGTACAAATTTTACTGCACAAATATTACCTCTTCTTCAATTTTAGGGTTTCACAATGTACAAATATAGTGTTAAATAATATTTCAATAGTAGGAGTTAGTGAAATTTATAAATTACGAAAATAAGAAGTAATTTTTTATTTTTTCAAGTGATCATCAGCATTATTGGTGCTACAGCCATAAGTATAGCGTCGCCATAAGTATAGCGATTCTAGGTCTTCTTCGCCATTCCGTCCTATCCATTGACAAATCACGAGCTTTGAGTGTTTGAGTTTTTCTGTTGTGATTGTGATTTTTATTAAACATATCACATCTTATTCTCCAGATGTGTGTTGGTTTTTGTTGTATATTTCATAGTTGCGCCTCCTCCAGATACCATTTTGACAGATGCCACCAAATATTCCTTTCGGGATCTTTCATTCAAAGAAGGCCAATGTTCGCTGGAAATACAATCTTTTTGATTTATTTTCTGAGAGTCCTTATTTGTCATAAGAAGCCATAAATACATTAATTTGTCTACTACCTCAAAACTAGAATTATATACAATATTTTTAGTTCCGTTGTTAGTTGTTGATGCTACCAAATTCGTTTTATTCTCATTTGCTTGTAGGCCGTATTCTTTAAAGCACTTGACAAAGTAGTAAACATTTCTGTTATCTTGCGTATCCACCAGGCACTTAAGTCCAGATCATCAAAGTAGGTCATAAATTGCGAAGATTTTTGTAAAAAGAAAGTAGTTTATCTAATTTTGCATATCTTACAGATTTTTTCAGGACTCTTCTAATAACACCACTAATCGAAGTCCGAAATATATTTTAAACATGTATTTATATTTGCTGATATCTTTACGCAGGTTAATTAATTAAGGTCCAACGTTAATCCAAAGTTATTCCAAACGTAATCCCACTTAATTCCAACAATAATCTTCAGTTGGTTCCGGTCGCACCCTAATTCAGGAAATCTCAACATCTCCAGAACATCTCGACATTTCATTTCTCTATTCAGGTCTTCCGTATGTTTTAACTGTTTTTCAAAGTATGCCCTCTTTTTTGACTTGCGCATTCTTTTTTCGTCCCTTCGTTTCACATGGTGTTCTTCAATCAATGTTCTCGATTTTTTTTAGCTTCAGTAATTTGCTTACATGCCTTGTCAAATCAGTGATTTCTTTGTACTCGCTATTATCTACCTATTTCCTCATCTGCGGTTTTGTGAAGTCCAGTTTTCTTTTTTTCTAATTTTAATTAATTTGGACACTCTCAGTTTAATCTACGGTGCCCAATCTTCTTTCTAAGTTTTCCCAAAATCGCTATGTTATTTTATATTTAACTTTTCACCTTATTGTTATACTCATCTAAAGTAATTTAACGCTGAAAATTAGATGGTAGTCGGAAACGTTCGACCTGTAAGGTGGATATTCCAAGACTGGCTAATTATTATTGAAAATTTTTTTGAATTTTTAGATATTCATTCTTTACAATCAAATCGAACTATAGTTTACAAATACCTTATATAGAACAATCATTTTATAATTTTAGAATTTAGTACAATCTTAACTCATTTATTTCATACATTAAACATTGTGATACCAAATGGCATTCCCCGTACCGTTTCAGGTCGCACCTGTGAGCAAAATTTGCAAAAATTTTACAATGTTCGTGAAGGGGACAAAATTCTTGCTTAATCTGATTATAAGTTGGAAACGAATGGAGAAAATACTTAATGATGAAATCTTTGGTAATAATTCATTTGATAAATGATAAAATGAATTTATTGTTTTAACAAGTTGTGAAATACTCTAAGTGGACAATTATCCATATCTTATCAAGAGTATTAACAGTGTAATCCTACATTTACAAAAAAAATATCAGATGAAATCCAAATTGGTCTAAGATAAAAATCCTTCCTATTTGTCAAAGAAAATGTGAGACGCAGAATATCTATAATAATATGCATTAATAATAAATTAAGAAGACAAAACTTAACACAAAATTACTAAAACTATAAAGAGGAAGACAGAATTAACGTTAAAGGAAAGGGTTTAATACGGAGTCAAACGTATATATTACTGAAAATTAGAGGTTGTTTATATGAATAGAAAAAAACAGAGAAGAAAAGGAGAAAACACAAAAAAAATTAGGCCGACTAAAACTCGCAATTTGAATGCCACTAGATTAAATTTACACCTTCAAACGACCGGCCAATATAAAACTCCAGATAAAAACTTTAAAAGAGCTATATATTATTTTATAGGGGATTAAACATCAGTTGATTGTAATGAGAATTTTATTTGTTTTGACGTTTCGATTTTAAATCAGGAAATCGTATTCAAAAAAATTTAAATTAAATTAAGAAATTTATAAATATAACCTGTAAATGTTTATAAATTGGGAAACAAATGTAAAAATGTAATTCTCATTACAATTAACTGTGGTTTAATCCCATATAAAATAAAATTTAACTTAAACATGCCATAATAAATCAGTTTCAGAACCTCTTTAAAAGGGCTAACTAAAAACTAGACTGCATTCTAAATTTTGTACCGGCATGACACTTGTCTTTATGGTAAGGTAATCAGGAATTGATTGCGATGAACAAAAAACAGACCAGTTGAACGACAAATCAACAGTGACAATAAAAAGTGGAGTTTATTATAAGATTCATCGCTATTATTTTTAAAGAGAATAATTTTTTCCAGAACAAAAATTGTTAATCAACCCTATTTCACCCTACGCGCTCCTGCAACTGTTTTCGAAGTTAACCTCATTACTCAATTCAGCCTTGAATAGGAACTCCTCTGTAATCTACATATTAAAACAGCGCACACCGTTCACCGTCCCAAGTGTCTCAAATGTTCGTAGACATAACTTCTAGCACTTCCGCATCTCTCCGGTGGACTCCCGATGGTCTTTCTACTATCAATCTGCCGTGCGACTAAGATCTCGAAGCGCGCGCATTTCAGTTCATTGCACTATTATTTGCAGAATTAGAAATTGTGGACTTGTGGTTACGTCTTTGTAGACGAGACGGTCATTTGCGAAGTTTATTTTTGTTGGGAAAGTCTCTGAAATGAGATAGGTTAATGGAGTTGCTAGGAAATAGACGATTAACTTGAGTTCCGTGTAAAACAGGAAAACGTAACTCATAATTACTTCTGTTTTAGATGTCGTAATAAAACATGAACAGAAATTATTTGTTTTAAGATTAATGTGGGGTGTTCGTGAAGAACGAATTATTAATTATTTGAGTACCTACCCAAGTTGAATTAGGAAGAAATAAAGGAAGGATAAAAGATGAACAAAAACAACAATCAGAAAATAAACATTATACTACATATTACGCACAAATCCGCAGAATTGTTGATGTAATATTGAAAGTAATATACGAAGTTTGTCTCGATTGACAAAGATTGTTTTCATTTATAAAAATGAAAACAATGTTTGTCAATCGAGACCTTCCTCTGGATCTGAGGATAAGAGCCTTGAGATGCTACGTGTTCTCGACTTTGTTGTATGGAATGGAAAGCTGGACACTAAAAGTGGATAACATAAAGAAGTTGAAATCATTTGAGATGTGGTGCTATAGAAGGATTTTGAAAATACCATGGACCCAACGAGTTACAAATCCAGAAGTGTTAAGAAGGCTACAAAAGGATTGCGAGGTCATAAAGCACATCAAAACAAGAAAGCTGGAATATTTAGGCCACATTACCAGAGGTGCGAAATATGAGATATGAAGGTTCATAATGCAAGGTAAAATCAAGGGTAAAAGATCCATAGGAAGACGAAGAAAGAAGGATTTCCTGGCTGAGAAACCTAAGAGAGTGGTATAGTTGCCCCTCAGTAGATCTTTTTAAAGCAGCCGCCAATAAGGTATGGATAGCTGTGATGATAGCCAACCTCCGATAGGAGAAGGAACTACAAGAAGAAGAATACAAATCAAAAATATTACTAAAACTAAAAAAATAATTGTCCAAAGAAAAACGGTATAAAACAAATTTTTAAAACAGTCAAGAAAATATGTCATTACATTGAAGTAGTGGTTTCCAATATTTCAAAAAAATATTTCACTTGATATTTTTCTTTTCTCTTTGCCATATCTGAAATCTGCCATAATTCATCTTTTTACAAATCCGTTAACTTTGTCCGTGTCTATTATTACATTAACATCAAGGCCTTGTAAGCCACTATTCAGAATATTTAGATATTCGAATGAATCGGCAAGAAAATCTAGCCTGATAAGCCAAAGGATCTTTCATCACGCAATGCATTTTACCCAGTCAATATGGTATTTATAAGTAGTTTGCATAAAACAAAATAAAATATCTTCTATCTCCTTTTTTCCGTTGTACCTTACGAATGTTATAATAAATTGAGTTTGTTCCCGAATATCTGCAGCCATGTCACTTACTCTTCTTTGAATAATATTATTAGAGAGGTATATGGGTTTTATTTTTTGAGCCTCTTTTTCACCTAGTATTATTAGCAATATCTCAACAGTTGCATGTACAATCAAAACTTCAGCAACGCTATACCTTGCTAGTAATACTTTTTCAATACCAGTAGTTGATAATGAAAAACGATTGTTGATTGTGAAGAGACCTTAGATTTCTTTCAAATAATTTTACATGCTTCTCTTTTTTGTCTGGATGTTTGTTATTTAAATGTTGAAGTAGTTTGAAGTGCTTCATACTTTCATTTGACAAAACTTCTCCAAAAATAACGCACTATGGCTTTCCAAAATAACTGTTTTTGCCCAAAGGCATCCTATTTAAGATACTCATCACTGTACAATCTGTTTTTCCTTTTATTATTTTTATTTCCAGACGTAGACGGTTCTACCAATCTCTTTCAAAATTTATATGATAAAATGGTAAAGATGAAAAACGAACGTAGTTAATGCAAATAATGCAATATTTGACTACAGCAGTATAACGCAACGTTTTTTTCCGATTATATAAAGTCGAATTTACAATCTAGACACCTTCTTTTAGACGTAGGAAGGAAAACGTAAGAAGAAAGAAATTGTGTAACTGGCTTATATATGGTGCAAGCAAAAACATTTTTCTCTATTAAACCACTGTACCAAATCTTAGATGGCGTTATCTCCTTAATTTGGCAATATTATTAAATGGCGAATGAACCGGGATGATAAAACAAGGAGGTCGCCAACTAATCTTTTTATCAAAAGGGGTCCCCGATTTAAGAAAGGGTGCCAAACACTGCATTAGGGGCTTTAAAAACTACTAAAGACGAGATAAGATGTAAGATGGCTTTATTTGAAAGAAAATTGTCTCTGCAACACTGCATCATCAGAAGCTTTGATATGGTGATCTCTGCTCTAATCAGTAGTTTTCGCATATCTCTATAAGCAGTTTTCTACCTAATACTTAGTCATCTCACAATCGTTCAAGGTCATCAAGTCATCACTGTTCAAGGCTTCGATTATCGACTCCCAATTTTAGTTATTTTTTGTTCCCAGATTATTCTGCGTTCCTACCAATATCTAAACCATACTCACATAGACTTTACAAGTGTATTATTTATAATTGGAAAAAATCATGCCTCTTTCTTATACACCGTACATGACCGACAGACACATCTTAAAATAAAGTCATTACCATATTAAAAAGACAACCATGCCCACACCCAAACACGTATTAGGACGTAAGTAGTATTTATTTTCATAGTGTGACTCACAAAAACTCGTTTTTGGCCTACGGGAACGCGAAAGTTGATTCAAAAATAAAACATTGGACGAGTTTGTCTCTTACTAAGGTTAATAAAAATGGCTTGAGTCACCCACATCTCCTGAATTATAAAAAACTGGTTTTTATTTGAGTGTGAGGTTTATTTTGGGCATTACTTCTTTGTGTGCCGAATGATTTGTATGTTAAATGATATTCGCAAATTAGACGAAAGCTTTTTACAAAATTTTGTTCTTGTGTAGTTTTCTGAACATGATCGATTTTTTGAAAGCTTTATGAAGTAGACCAACAATAAATTGTAATATTATTTTATTTATTTTGGCTAAACATTTTATAAATATTTTTTCACGTAAAATTTATGCGAATACCACAATTTTCCATAAAAACAAATACCAACCAGCTACAGAAACCTATTTACAACATTTGGTAAACGACAATTACGTAATAAAACCGTATAAAGCTCAACACTCAACACATACTAATAAAACATCTGAAAAACTGAAACCTACGTTTCGATAACAAATTATACGTCATATAAAATTAAACGTCATATAATCCATAAATATATATATAAAAGATTTGTCAATTTCTTATACATTCATATGTAGTAAATTAGTAACCACTATTTTGCCTTTTCACTTCAGATTTACACAAATTATACTACCCAGTCAATTACGAAACAAGTTTATACCTTATTCGTCCTAAGACCATTAATAAACACAATAGAAAAAATTAGAAACATTTCCAAGAATGGTAAAATGTTTTTGCTTCTCGTATCGAATTTTCTGGGTCAGAATCGTAAACAGATCTCTCCCATTTTTCTTACCTCGCGCGTTTCGATGCCCGTGACGCATTATCACCTCTGGATTTATGGAAATTACAAGGTGTAGCACAATGGCGTGGAAAGGAGATGGCGTGGTATTTCAATTAACAAACAATATTACATTTTTCAACATTTACGTGTACGATTTTCATACATTTTAATGGTTTTGTTTTACAAATATTGGGCCTTTTTAAAAACATTCTTCAGCTTGTTCACGTTTCCTGAAACCAGTTTTTTTATGGCAATCCTTCAATTATTTTTGTGTGCAACAGCGGAGTACAATGCCAAACATCGTCTTTGACAACATCTGCCGCAAAATGCCGCATTAGTAAACTAAACGCCGGGAAGAAATAATTCTAAATGCCAGGTTAGATTAGGTCCAATTTGAGATGCGTTTCGCGTTTAACCACCCTTAAACTCGACCTGAGAAGTCTACTTTGGTTAATACCTATGTCCCTTCAGCCCAGCTTTTTTAACAAAACCTATTATGGCCTTAGATGATACTTTTACGAAGTCGTAGAGATCTAGTTAAGAATGCTCAAATATTGAGTATTGAGCCTTATCCATTCCAACACTGGACAAAGAACGTGTTTCGCCATCTCGTTATCAGCCTGACAGAATTTGCAATTCACATTTTTTGTCAATCCGATTTCGTTAATGTGCTCCTTGAGGCGACAGTATCCTGTTAGGTACGGTTAGGTACGGTAATACGCAGATCACTCCTATTCACATCTAGTAGATCTTTGGATCGCTTCTTCGAAGTTTAATTTATAAAAGCCTACCTTTGAATGTTTCAGTCCCATTTGATCGTTGATCGATGGTTAGGTTTCATCCATTCCAACCAGTCCAATATTGCTCTTTAGGCTGTGCTTCTTGCTGTCAACGGCAGGTTTTGGCCTATGGAGGTTTCTTGGCCTCTCCCCTGGGAAGTTAGTCCGCTTTTTCATTCTCTTCAATACCAGTATGTCCAGGCACCCAGAGTAAACTTACTTTGATACTTTTTAAGATCCGAATCAAATTCTGAACACACTTGAAAACTAACTTGGAGTCAATCCCATTAGATGTTTCCCTGCAGTTACTCATGATAACAATACTTATAATTTCTGCAGGCACATCTCTATAGCACAAATTTTCGCTTGGAAGATATTAGAGTGATTAGTGATTACCTAGGCTTTCACTAAGGCTTAGCCTTGGTTTTCCTCCGTATACCCAGCTTCAACTCCTTCATCGGTTCATACAAATACCAGACCCATATCATAAATAAACGACTAAAACAATGTATCAGATTAACAATAAGGCATGCAACAGAAAGAAAATACTAAGAAATAGCTGTGAAAATAGATGACGAAATACTACCGTAAATAATATACCTACAACAATGAGATTGGGAACTTAACAAATCATCAGTGTCTAGAAAAGGAACAAAATAAAATTAGCGAGGAGAACAAATCTATAAAAAGGAAGATGTCAGAGGTAAACACCTGGAAAAATGTATCTGACGAATGTATTTTTCAATGAAATTTTATAAAGATTATATTTCTTTATTTTAACAACATAACTCTATACAAATCTTTGTGCATTGTGAAAAGAAAATATTTTTTGGTTGATTTCTACGCCACTGCTTGTTTATGTAAATTCCAATGTAGAGTAATGTTAGTGCAATTGAGCAAGCAAAGCAGAAACAGTCGATAATCATCCACGCCCAGGATCGAAACAAACAACCGTACATTGTCGGCGACAGGCCCACAAATGGCCCACACCCGCCTGCTATGATCTGCTTACTTCACTTGACCACCATTGGCAATACGATGGGTGTAACTCCATTTATTTAATGAGATCTCGTAGCAGGCGCATACCAATCTAGTTCCCCGTCCTTCTTTTATTTTATTTAACAGTTATTGTGACACTGTAACTGTTTAATTTATTAATGTGTACGATAGTTGCGATAATTTATTTATACATATGATTTCTTTAAAAAAGCACGTTAAACTTGTTCATTTTCCTTATTTTTATTACTTTATTCTGTATTTACTTATTAGAAAACATTACGAAATCACCTCATAGTATTTTTTAATACCAATACTTTTACTAAGAATACTATAAAAAACAATGTTATTTTAACCGAAATTCTTGTTATCCGAAAGGCCTCCCCGCCCCAATTATTTCGGTTAACGGAGGTTTTACTGTATATATGTTACGAGCAAAGCCCGAAATTAGACAATCCTAACATTGTACACAAATTATTGTCCACTTCTAGCATTGTACCCCCAAAATGTACAATGTCCGAAATAATCAAAATAATTGTCGAAACGCTCATCGGTTCGAATCGATTATTATTGACAAGCGACACACCAAATCAAAAATTGAAAAATCGAATCGACGAAGAAATTGTTCTACAATAGAGATATTTTTAGAGAAACATTTCAAAGCTTCAAGAGATGTTTGTAAAACATCTTAGATTTTCAAGAGAGATGTATGATAATTTAAAATAATTTAATTCTACGAATCCAAAAGTCAAAAACGCTGGTTAATTATGGATTTATAACCTCAAAATTGATGTTTGTTTGTCGTTAATAACAAATGGGGAATAATCGTAAAAATCGATATGAATCGATATCTGATATATTATCTTAAACTTTGACGCATGGCTACTTATTGAAATTCAAACATTGTACAGCAATTCTTTTATACAAAGTCCGCCGATTATATATTTCGGAGATTGTACAGTAAACGGGTACAATGCTAGAAGTGGACAAGATTTTTTGTACAATGCTAGGATTGTCGAATTTCGGACATTGCTCGTAACATATATAAGTAATAAGTAATGGCATGTCTCGCAAAACAGAAAACCAAAAATGGTATATCGATGGAAGGCAACCGTATATACGTATTTCTGACCATTGGTCGTCTTCAGTACGGTGCAGCCAAGTTAGAAAAGGAGCATATAAACCTGAGCAAGGAAGTTTTCGTAGTTCTCTGCTGCAGCCCTAATAAACTGCGTTGTTTGTTTATATTGACAGTCAATAATATCCAGTATTTCTTATTATATATATATATATATATATATATATATATATATATATATATATATATATATATATATATATATATATATATATATATATATATATATATATATATATATATATATATATATATATATATATATATATATAAATGTGCACTCGTAAGTGAATGGGATGTTTTCGGTCAATTTGGAGATAAAAAAGACAAGAGTTGTGCTACTTTATCTATTTATTGAAGACGTTTCGCCTATTGTTCAATAAGCATCATCAGTTCATCTAAAAGAGTGTTATTAGCGATACATCTAATATGAAAAAACAATTAAGTAAATGATCTTACCTTTAAAAGATCTGTAGCATTACAATGTTGTTATTGCAAAGAAACATCAAAAAATTAATATAATAAATATAACAGCAAAAAATATAGAAACACAGAACGCTGGAAGATTCCCAATTTAACTAATTTGTTTTAAATTTCACTTTTGAAAACATTGATTGATTAAATCTATCAAAAAATATAATTGTCAATTTTGAATTGTTATATAAATGAGTAAAATAAGCAAAAAAAAATAAAAAGAGTAATATAAGCAGTAAGAATAACTGAAATTTATAATAAATTGTTATTTCTACTATACGATACCCTAGCTAAGCTTGAACGTTCCCTGTATGTGATATTACATCCCTTTCATCTACTATTTATGTGTAATTATTATAGATCTTTAAGTTACATCGTGTTCTTCAGATGCTGTTTTCACAGTTTCACCAGTATTTATTTTTAAACATCTTAGGTTCGAAGTCAAATACCATTTGACTTCGATTTGATTTCCATTTGTTTTAGAAAGAGTGAAAGCAAAAATGTACTGGGATATAAGACTGAAGAGGAAATTGAATAATGAAAAATATAACAGTTTATTATCGTTACTGATACTATAAACCTAGAGTTTCAATATTCCCTGGTCTTCTTTGCCACTCTAGTTTTGATCTACCTCAAGTCTACTTCCTCAGGGTTATGACATAAGGGTTCCTCTGGAAGATATGTTGAATTTATTGGCAAAGGCATAGATAAAATATAAAATTAACGAAGTTAATACGATACAAAAAAAAATGTCAACATTTCGACGATTTCAGGAAGAACTCTTGCACAAAAAAATAATCAAATTTTTACCTATTTATTGATAACCCCTCGTAAAAAATATTTATTGATCAATGAATTCTACCTAAGCAATAAATGAGCAATGTCGCCATATTTATTTGTATAGGTTAGATATATATGAAATTTTATTACCCAATTTTTTTCTTTTGCAATCTTAAGAAATAAGCAGACATTGCGATGACAGGTACTATTACTAAGAATTTACATAAACTTATTGCAATAAACGATATTAAAATGGATTATCGAAAGAAACCATTATTCTCCTTTGATAGTTTTGAAATGAAGTGGAATGAAAAATTTTTAAATCATTAATTACGTTACCGATCTTTTTCAACTAAAGATGAAAGGTCCATTTCTTAATTTATTATATAATACATTATGTAGGATAGAAAAATATTAGACAATCACTTAAATACACGTTAGAAACAATAAAAAACGAAATGGATTTAAGTAAAACAATACCTGAAATACTTTATTGAAAATAAATCTAATATAAGAAAGAAACAATAAAATGTGATCACCTGGTATGATCGTTGGATTTACAATTATTCATTACACTTATTAGATCAAGGATAGTTATCTGCAGTATATTCTAACGTAATTGGTAATAATATCGAAGATATATGTATTAATTCTTGCATTAAAATACCACTTTGAAGTCATGGTTGTTTGTTTCTTAAGCAAAATGCCAAAACAGTCAATGCAATGAATTAAAATCAATAGGTTAGAACATGTATTAAAATTAATAAATCTCAACAATTATCTTGGACATTGGACAAAAGTTGATCCTTTCGTAAAGAAGGTTTTGACTTTATATATAATTATCGAGGTTTTCGATCATCTTTCATACGTAATACTATGGGTTTTAGTTTTACTATTTAAAGTAAACTTATAAAAGAACTATGCAAAGTAATAAACTAATCACTGGTTAACTCTATACCACTTAAACTGGGTTAATTCTTTTAAGACGTATAGCAACATTTGCATTCTACAAGTTTGCATGCTGGTGAATGAAGCCTTTGTTTATGGCTCGGGCTTGTTTCCTAATCATCTCATTGAGATTTTCCACTTTACCTAGGACATTTTACTTTTTACTTAGGAATCGGCAGGTCAATAGTACATAGGACTAGTTCTATTATAAGACTAGTTCCAATGCACTTCCCTGTAGCGCACCTAGACGGAGCGCCCTCAGGTCAAAATAAATATTCTCATGTTTGATCCTGAAATATCTTTCCTACATATAAGTGATTAGAAGTAGATTAGATTAGACAAGTAATAACTTGATCAATAATGAAGTATTTATTTTGCAATCCAAATTAGTGATCCGGGTTAAGTCATATTTCTTCGATGCTGATTTTCAACTTATTAAACATAAGTTTTTAGACTCTAGGTTCGTGTGGGAATGCCGAGAAGAACTCAACAGAGGGTGGAACATAATAGTGTTACACTAGCCACCGACAAATACACGGCAATGAAAGAGCCGATGAACTTACCAAAAGACGATAAGCGCCAATACAAAATCCTGAAAAAAGCCTGGATTAGAACACAACATAGCTCTTAATGGGGCATATTCAACATACCCAAAAATCGTCTTTAGAAAAAGAGATTTACAATACTGCTTCAACATACCAAAAGATCCTCTTTAGGAAGAGACTTACAATATTGCTTAGACACAAGAATGCATTTGAAAACTACATTGTAGATTAAATCGTTTCCTAAGGTATTGATACTTTCAATTTTATTGTCGCTTAATCCATGCTAATTGATTTGGGGTTAAGTTAAGGGGGAAATTGACCTGAAAATACTACATTCAAAATAGACGATGTTAATAAACTATTTTAAAGTGTTACTTGTCATGTGATTAAAGACAAGAAATGTATTGAGCATGTAGAGTATGTAGAAAATTGACAATGTTTGTTATGATTTAATGAATAAACCCGAATATTAACCCAGTCTGTGTCCACCTAAATAGTTAATTCTTAACTGAAGTAAAATTCCCATCGCTATCAGCCCCATCTGAAACCACTACGAAAAATAAACAACTATCTGAAAGTTATAACTCTTGCACAAACAAAGCCAAGGTTCAAATGCTCTAGCAGATGTGCGAAATTCTAACATCCTTTTTGATAAGTCCCTTAATGGACCTTACAAAGCGTGGGAGTGTCATCACGTCAACCGTATCTTTAACTTTGCTGGTCTGATGTGTAGGGCCAACTGCATTGTTCCATGCTTCACAATAGATGCATCTCCGAAACTATTGTAGGTGTACGACACATACCAGGTGCGTAAAGGAACGCAAAAAATAACAAACGAGATCTCTTTGGCATTGTTGCCGATATTGGAATGAATTACATAAGAGGACACGTGTCCAGTTTGGGTCTTTTAGAAATTAGGATTAGCCAGGTAGCAGAAAATAATAGTTTTTAGTAAAAAAAACTGTTTAGGTATTATGGGACGGTTTAAAGCTGTATAATTTAAAACATGGACCAATATCATGTTATGTTAGCATACCTAATTTGAACGGGGAAGATAAACTTGATACAACTTAGAGAACAAATTACAGAAAACTGGATGATTATTATTTTTTACTGGATTATGATGACTATTTTTAAGTGAACTAAGCTGTTTGACTGTGAAACTCGATAGGCCCAAATAAACTGCCCCAAATTACAATTATTATCCATGCAACTATTGATAATTAAAGTAGCTAAATTAATACGTATAAAACGAGGATGCGATGCTATCGCATATTATTAAGTATTATGTTGAGATTGCTTATTCAGGTGCAACTGAGTAGAATAAACGGATTGTTCCGATAAAACTAACAATACGGTAGATTAAAAATCTTCCAGCCATGCCTACTCGCCGCGTTATTGCGAAGCAAAAGAAAGTTTTTCACCATAATACCCGAATGCGATGGCGCAAGCCGAAGTGAAAGAAATGTGAGAAATGTGGCAGACTGAAAGTAGACAAAGACAGATAGAAAGTTCACTGACACTCTCGGCTAGTAGTGCAATACTATTTCGTCGTACCACTTAGTCCACTTATCTAAGTACCTAACAATTTCTATTTTAATTGGCCTTGGAAGCGGATATATTAGGACAGTAAGATGCTGAAATTACAGCAATTAGGCATAGAAATTAAGAAAAAATCAAAAGTGACCATATTTGACATGTACAGATTTTAGTAAATGACAAAGGAAATAAGTAGTAATAAAATAAATATTACATTATAATACTGTCTCAATGGACTATTTTTGTTTTCAACGACTTTTGGATATCCAACTTCCTATGGCGATAGACTGGAGGTAGGAATGTCATATTTTTAAGATTTTTAATTAAGAGTAATCAAGCTATTTCCGTTGTTGGAATGAAGCTGTTCTCATTATTTTGTTTCCATTGTAGTTTAGTTCGCAGAATTTTCTATTTTTTTAACAAAGTAGTACTTTATGCATTAAAATATGATAAATATTGAAAAATATTATTTTTAAGTACCTATCGTTAATTTTTACAAATGAAAACTGGAACGTGTTTAATTGGTATCTCAACACCACGGACATGACGAAGGTTTTAGAAATATCGCATAAACTAACAAATTAACATATTTTGTATGTTATTTAGACTAATTATTCTTAGTACACTAAATTATTAGTTGACTAATTATTCTTGTAGACTAAAGCTACAACTATGTACCTAGTGATATAAAAAAATACACTTTCAAACAGCCATGGAGACTTTAATAGCAGATAAAGTTTTCAATAGAAAAAGAAGATTATAAAAAGCATAATTTTTACTTAATGAATCTACCCTTCATCAACATACGAGTTCGATAATTGTATGTCCTTTTAGGCCCCAACCATTAATCGTCCACATGTTTCCTGTATAAATAATAAATGATTTAGAAATCAGAATGAGAACAAAAAGCTAACAAAACAAATGTAAGCCTCTCGAAGCCAAAACGCAGGACATCTGCCTTACCATTTCCTCTTTAAAATTTTACCTGGACGAAATAAAAACTACAAAAAATTCACTTCTTAAATGGCCTGGAGATACGTGCTCCGGTTTTATTCCGAGATGTTTTGAAAGGTATAGAAAGTGATGGGCATTGTTTCGGTTTTTTGTGGCGAGCCAGCACATCTGCCACGCGTCTGGGATGAGGTAATTGAATGGGTAACTGAGGAGGAAATTACAGCAATTTGATATGACTTACAACTGTGAAAAATGTCCAAGGCGTCAAAATATTAAATAAGGAAACAATTCTTAGTAGAAATCGTTTTTTTTTTGTAATATCTTGTTTAAAATAATTCGGAGCGTTTTTAGAAACTTTAGGTATAGCATTTGTCAGTTGTGATAATCATAGATAGATGACCACTGATCACTCGTGAAATCTTAGACAACCATTTTCAGATGTTAGAAATGTTACGAATACATCAAATCAGTGATCAAAATTTTATGTACAGAGAGTAAATATCATCAATTTCATTAGGTAAGGACGATTGACACGATGAGATGACAAGTGCCTTTGATATGTGAGACAGAAATCAAAACCTGTTGCTTTTAGCTGTGTATTTATTGTCTTTTTAAACCTCTTGTATGTTATTTAAGCGCAAGAAAGAGTAAAATTAGTCAGTGGATGTACACGTTCATTGAAAAGCAGACAATCGTCGGCAAAAAAACACGAAAGATAACCTTAAGAGCCAAGCATTTTATCGAGAAAGAAGGCCAAGTCTAACAAAATGCAACTCAGTTCACACGGTAAGTAGGTTAAGGCCTCGACAACTTAACTCGAGGATTTTAATTTTGCATGTAAACGAGCACCGCGTCGGATACGTTTGCAATGTTGCCGGCTATAAAAATATTCCATATTTATATGAAGGATCATGTTTAAAAAATCCATTTTTATTTTATATTTTATCTGTAATGTATTTATTCAGTGGTATTTGTTTTAATGCAATGGAATGTGTATAAAAAGTTTAGATTTTTTTTTTGAAAATAAATCACTTTCAATGTCTTCATGAAAACCTCGACACATATCATGGCTTTATATGTCTTATTGATAGATAAATATTCTTGCAGTTCCTTAAAAGTCGGTCGTGGTAATCTAAAGTACGGGAATTAGAATCCAATTTGGAATTACTTTATGCCTGGATATCTAGTACTTGTATCTAGTATGGTTTGGCATTTTATAAAATATTAAAAACTCTTATACCGCTGTTAAGCGAGATTTATGTCAAAGTATTATTTCATTTGGTTGTGTGAACATATTTTACGGAAAAACCAACTTTGCAGGTCACTTTTGGTTCAACGCCAATAAGTGTTCTTAAACATTCAAAATATTCCTTACAAAATGAGAAAACCCTTGACATTAATATTCATTCTAATGAAGAACCTGTTAAAAGAAATGTATATTAAATTTTTACTACGCATGTATTTGTTCCAGGCAACTTTATGGGATACTTTGTTTTGGAAACTTAATCCACATGGTGTGTTTTTGCGTTTAAAACAAAAGAAAAAAAATTTTTACGCATATTACTGTGAAATTGAGGGGGTTTTAATAGGTCATCGTTTAAAAAACTAAAATATTTCCATTACCATATCTTCCTATGTAAATTTTTTGGAAGGTTGCTTTTGTATGAATAAAAATAAATTAACTCCTATTAACTAATACTTAATATTTTCAAAAATATCCCTAAAATGTCAAATTCGAATATCCTAAGAAATTCTTTCACATGTATGTTTTCATAGTATAAATGATTTTTTTTAAGTTTTAGTTAACTAGTTAACTTATTCTGGTTTTATAAATACTTATTTTTTCATCCAAAATAAATCAAAGTCGTTTGTTAAAATAATGTATTATTTATTGCTGATTTATTAAACCTATACAACAAAAATGCTTTCTGCGTTTGTGAGACTTTCACGAAAACCGGCAACGTACATTTGCATACTAAACAATCATCGCATAGGAACTACACTACAGTGCAAAATGTTAGAAAGAGATAGTAGTCAAAAGTAGTTCCGATTTAAATCGGATGCTATCCATTGGTAAATTTTCGCTGATTGCCTCAATGTGTTTTGATCTTTCGTCCTAAAATCGAGGACTCACTTGCAACATGGCTTTTTTGTTTTCAGTAGGTCAACGAGTAATAGAAGTGATATGTTGCTATTGCTGGAATATTACCACATTTTGTAACTGAAAAATGAGGTACTTGGAGGCAGGAAAAGGATAGTTTTTGATGGTGTAGAAAGGATGTGTAACCACTTACGTACCAGCAACAAAAACTGTGAAATTTGTTTAAAAACAATTTAATACATGAAAAGAAATGCCAGATCTATGGTTTAATATGAATTTTATGGAGTATAACCACATCTTCGCCAAGAAACCAATTAATAATGTCTAAACTCATTGACAACCAAAACATCGGGCGCATACACAAAAAATGTAAATACTTTGCAAATTTAATGACAATAATGAATTAACAGTAACGATTAAGAACAAGAATTGAAATTGTATGCAACTCTAAGAGAATGATTCTAAGAAAACGTAACGTTGGTGGAAAACTGCCATAGCTTCGGTATCTCAGATAGGTACTGATTGTCGAACCAACTTTTTACAGCAGCAATTATGATTATTTGTAATATTCGAAAGAAGAGCGCACCTTACGGAGTATAAACCGATGGGACGTGAGGACTAGGAAGAAAATTATACTCTTGTACTCAATAACCCTTAAAAATATTGTATGTGTAAAAATCGTCAATGACGATTAAAATTCTCGTTTAAAAGAATGTGTAATTAAAAGTCTTTTCAATTCATTCCAAAGTGATTTCTTATCGACCCAGTAAAAAGAATCGTGTGTACTTCAATCGTGACCCGAGATAACATTTAGTCATTCTAGACGCATTCACGAAGACTATAGAAGAGGATACGGCGTCGTCTCAAGTTCGGGCACACGCCAGGAAGTGGCCAGAAAAGGATTTAGCTATCAGTCCTCCCACATCCTGTCGTTGGCGAAATAAAAGAAAGGCACACATTGTGTGCCTTGCGCGATACTTGATATTCATTGTTTAGAGGTCATGTTCCGCCTTGTGATCTAAAAGCGACTATTCAGAAAAACGCATGTTGTGAGTTATGTTACGGGTGTCCTGTTACTGTAAGAGATAATAAAAAGCCAGTATTGAATTCCATACTATTTTTTAATACAGCTCAACGACTTTTTATGCTATATAATATATTACATAAGAATTTTACACATCAGCAGAATTATTTTACTTTCAATAAACATCCGCTTGAAAATAAAGTGCCAAGTTATGAATTATAGGTAACAATGCAGCGATATCTTTAGCTTTTTATCAATTTGTTAATAGAAACATTATATATATATATATATATATATATATATATATATATATTCAACTATGACTGGAATTTGAGAAGTAACTACTTATGTAATTCTGAAACAAGGAACGTAAGGAACTATTACAGAAGCACCGAAAAAGCAGGAGGGAACCCTAGCATAATCCGGTAGTGTAACGTTCATTTTAGTGTAAATAGATGATGCATGAGAGGAACTGAAGAAATACTACTAAAAAACTTTAGAAGATTAAAAATAAGTTACTCATGGTTTTATCAGTAAACAGACTATAATGTTATTTCATAAGATGTTCTTCTTTTCGAAATAGGTTAACTACTTTGGACCAACTTTTAGCAGACACTATAGTAACCTGTGCTTTTAGAGAAATAAAAATTATTTGTTGGAGGATACTCGAAGAGAAATTCTAAAACTGAGAAGGCACTAATATTTTTATCTAAATAAAACATGGATTAATGAAGGACATTTTGTAACAACAGTTTATTGGAGGAGATCAAGGATATGTTGACCAAAGCTTGTTAGAATTTGTTTCAAACTCTACGAAATACTACTATGAAGAAATTAATGATTTTGACTCATAAAATTCCTGTTTTCATTAGTGGTGTCTGCTAAACCACGGGCATTCAAAAACTTGAATCCGCCCTACCTTTTGGTCTATTACAAGGCACAAAAATCAGAATGGATGAATTCAGATTGCTTTCAAGAGTGGTTTAATTTAGAGTTTGTTTCAAAAGTTAAAATCATTTAAAAAGTGTTAACTTGCTGATCCTAGTATTAGATACTGCTCCAACACATCCTCATGACTGCAATGTAGAATGTAGATGAACATACAACTATTTTTTCTTCCTTCTAATGTGACGAGCTTACTGCAACCGATGGACGAAATAATGGTCTGACGCTTAAAAAGTTTATACAGGCATAAACTTGTTTCTGGAATTCTGCAGCATTCGGAGAGCGAATACAAAGGTGTTTTAGCGATTCAAGAAATGCCCTCTTTGACATTTGTTAAATCTTGAAGAAAATGTCCATTGAGTATTTATATTTAGTTGTAGACGAATATTGTAGACACTAAAGAAGAAGAAAACCAATCAATTCTACAAGATTTTTAAAAGTTATCAGGTGACGAGGCATTAATAGCCAGATGTTGAAAATTGGATGACAAGATGTGACGAAAATTGGATTACGATCACCTTGCAAATGAATTTTTGAATGATGATGAAATCAAGAACCAGCGGAAAATGAGGATAGTAGTGATGGTGAAGTGAAGAGGAGAAAACGGTTTCTCATGAAGAAGCCAAAAGTGGAATAAAAATTACATTACAATACATTGAGCAGCAAGATGATTCAACAGCATTAGACGTTTTGGTTTCATTCGGCTAATCATATTAATTATTTCTTTGGGAAATGACGAAAGTAGTAATGATGAAGCTATCTAATCCATGCAGAACGATATATTTATTTAGTTATGTAATAAATATGCTTATGTGCTTAATGACATTTTTCTTTGATAAAGTAAACGTATCTTCTCTCTAAAGGTAAGATTCCGACAACGACTGCAGACGGCAGACAGCAACTGCAGACGGCAGTAGCTGCTATCGTATTGATTCCGAAGTCAACAACAGCTACTTCAGTTATGTGCCGGAATAAAACAGTTGAGGTTAGGTATTACATAGAAAAATATTGATTACGAACTGCTGCAAGATTTACTTCAAGAAGAAGAAGATGACGACGATATGTTATTGTTATTTCTTTAGGAGAAATCCTACACAAATAATAACCATTGTACTTAATTAAACTGGAAGAAGGCTCTTATGAATCATTGATCAAAATATTTTATTCACTTTTTGGGCGATCTCTTTCCAAACATTTTCTTTGAGATGGTCTTTTTATGTAAAAATGTACAATGACATATTTTAATATCAACAGAAAAGTAAAAGGTACGAAGGAATTTCAAAAATATTGGAAACACAGAAATATGCTAGAAAAAAAATGCTTAAAATAATCTTTTGAGTGATTTGATCATGGTATAATTTTGACAAAGAGATGTGAACATGTATATTTTATTTAAATTTGGATAATATACCTGCCTCTATAGTTCGTCGTCACGCTGTAGAAGAGGAACCTTCTGTACACAATGCTAAATAATACTTTCTTCTCCTTATTATGAGTAATAGTTAATCTGAAAAAAATGTATTGCCTAGCTAGAAAACTTTCTAAAATTTTTCGCTTGTCAATAAAATTTTATGAATTTGAGCTAAATTGTAGTCATTAAAATCACTTACAAGAATTTTACCTGGCTTTTTTAGGAGAATTAAAACAATGGTATGACCTGCTACAAAGTTGAACGTTTCCATTCAATGCCTTTGTATTTAATTTAATACTTATCTTTTCTATATTTTTAATTCCTGCAAAACATCTAAATTCTCAGATAGTTGCTTAAAATATTTTCTTCGATGAGGTTGTTATACAATATGTTTAGGATACGAAGAAGAATAAGCTAGTATGAATACCTATAATTCTTTAAAAAAAAAAGTACTTGTAAGCTATATACTAAACAAAATATTTTAGGAACACAAATAAGAACTGCATTTTTTTCAACGTCATTTCTTGACTTCCACAGATGTATTAACCAGTGTACCTGAACAAAACGTAACTTCTTAACCTTTGTTATTGCCTGTTAAAATCCCGTCTTTAGGTCACGCAACGTTCTATAACCAAATTTATAACCAGATGTGATTAGGAAATGCCGTATTTGAAAAACAAGTTTAATAACGACAAATATTGATGCAACATTATGTTGAAATTTTATCTATCAACTTTGAATGTTGTTAGTGTTTGGTCTGTTTCTGGTTGCGGTTATCATACGGGAAAAATAGAAAATATGGATTTAGTAAACGAAAAAAAAAAATAAAGATTTATTGCTGAAATGCAAAGGATTTATAGGTTTGTGCACTAATTTTAAATCACTTTTCACTCAGAAATGTGTAATTTAAACGGCGAGAATAAAAATAAGTCAATGGTGACGCACCTAGATGAGAGTCCGTAAAAAATTACGCAAAGGAATAAATCGTCATGAAGTATCCAAAACATAGCCAGGGTGTATGATTTTAAGATTTAAAATAAAACTTTTGTTTCTCCACTATACAGATAATTCCATCTCGGACCATAGTATTGAAAGATACTTTTAATTGTTATAAAATAAAGTACCATTTACTATTTTTTAAGTTTTAAAGTTTATTTTGACGTTTCGATTTCACTTCTGAAATCGTTCTCAAGATACAAATTAAATAAATGTTATTTTTGTTATTTGGGAAAAATTATAATAATTTAATTTTATCTATCTGACTCATTCAATGAAACCAATTGCGCCGCAAATTCTTCGGCAGATTGCAGTAAGATCTGGTTACCAATCTTAAAAGAGGAAATAAATAAAAAGAAAATACCATTATTAGTAAAAACATAAAATTAGAGTTGTATGTTAATATTAAGAGTCAACTTATAAATGTAAGATCAAATACTTACCACGTCGGGATATTATCATAAAGTTTTTTCCTCACGATATACTATCGGACCACTAACAGGAGAGATTTTCCTGTCACAATTGCATGTGATTGTCTTCAAATCACATACTATGATTTTTCTGATGAGTATTCTAAAGCTTAAGTTGATTTCATATAAAATCGAATGAGCTTTCAATAAAGTCAACCCATGAACGCAACTCAAAAATATTAACAATATCGTTTTAAAGTCATTTATGTACTTTTAAATATATATGAATTGTCAAAATGAATGAGTCAGATAAAATTAAATTATCAGAACTTTTTTCCAAGTAACAAAAACAAAAGTTGTTTA
Source organism: Diabrotica undecimpunctata (assembly GCF_040954645.1). Taxonomy (NCBI): domain Eukaryota; kingdom Metazoa; phylum Arthropoda; class Insecta; order Coleoptera; family Chrysomelidae; genus Diabrotica; species Diabrotica undecimpunctata. Next base: position 88,916,959 of record NC_092810.1, read on the forward strand.
ATTTGGATTATGAGAACAATTTTCGAAGTGGAAATCGAGATGTCAAAATGAACTTATTTTAAACTAAAATTGGGGTTAATTCCCAATAAAAATAGTAAATTGTATTAAGATGCCACAAGAAAATACCTTCAGAACAATATAAAGTATCGATTCTTAATACACAACAGTGGTGTGCATTTGGGAATAAACGGCATAAATGAAATAAAGGTGTTTTGGTTTCTAATTTATTACACTTTCCACATTTTAATATAAATCACACTTTAGATTTCAATTAAAGAAATACTTTCAATTTTCCATATATTTTATTTTTTGATAACATGTTCAATATACTTCTTTACATTGTCTTTAACTGTATATAATGTACTGTAGTAGTGATTTATGGCAACTTTATAGTTGATTAACATAATCTATTCTGAAAGTAATATTTTGGAGGACAACTTTCCTCTTAACTGGAACCCAACTAAATTCTATTAAATACGCTGCCAATGGTAAGGGGAAGTCGATATACCGACGTAACGTATATCACAGAACCGCTGCTTCAACTAGAACGTACATTTTAAATTTACCTGTGTGTCTCTTGGTAATATTTTAAAGTTCTTTTCTTAGAAAATATTTTGGTATGTTTATGTTTTTGGAAATAAGCTACTGCAAGAGGTTTGCTTTTCGCCAACTTACACCTTGGCAACGCTGCTTGTAACCTAGAATGCTAACCTTGGATTGTCCATAAAAATGATAGATAGTCTCTGCGGAATCAGATCCAACATTTGAACAAACCATTCCTAAAAAACATCTCCATTCACGTTTTATAAATAGTTACCTGTACGTTTTGAAACAAAGGTTAACAAATCACATTCCACAAAACCTTCAAAATAAATATGCACAATAATGTTTTTCCATTACCTCATGGTAAATTTGAATCTTTTGGGGTTGCCAATGTTTAAAAACATCGATCTCATTTATCCATGTTTTATCAAGATAATATGTTTATTTTCTTTTCTGGCTGATTTAATCTCTCATAAGTTTCTTTACCAAAAAATGATTTCCTCTTTCTAAAATCAAGATACAAATTTTCTATTGTATTTTTCATTCTTGAAACTTACTTTGAAAAATTGCCGTCATTCTAGAGAATTTTGGATAGTCTTCTTCAAAATATGTTAATTTCATCAAAAGTTAGAATCTCGTTTGAACGAGAGTAAAGTAAAAAGTATGTACTGTTCGCCATAGACTTTGCTTTAGTAGTACATTGATTAGAATTTTTCGTAGTTAAAAAGGGCCATTTTGTGTTCTTTAGTTAATTTATAAATTTAGATTTTGCAACGTACATCATAACACCATTTGTACAGTATGATCCAAACTTACCGGATTCTTGTTTTTCAACTAGGAGAGTTTTTCTTACGTGTGATGGTCGAAAAATTCAAAAATTAAGATAATTTTATAAATTTATCATAATTACAAATGGTAAAAAAGATACAACTTTTGTCTAATATTACAGAAAAAAGCTGAGATCTACAAATTTTAATATTTTTTATACTATATTTTTCAGTATAATATGAATTCGGACTCAAGCATGAACTTTTTTGATATTTTGATTAATAAATAAAAAACCGTGAATGGAGTATTAACGCACTTAGTACTTTTTCTGCTTCCTAGTGGAAATATATAATTCAGAAGTTTCAGACGTTTCAGAGATAAAGGAAAGTAACTGCAATTTTTGAAAAAGATAACGATTGATTATGATAACCTAAAAACAGCCTCTTGCATACGCCGATTTACATAACTGATAGATTTGTTGATTGTAAAATTACAAATCACAATATAGCAATCGCCAAACCATTTGGCGCATTATCTCATAAATTGTTGGTCCGATTACATCAAAACTTTTTTGATTTTTTCCCCGACTCATCCCGTAGATATAAAAATGTCCAAGTTTCATCATCTGCTGTAATAAATGATATACAATTTAATACAATGATTTATAAATATGTATCAGTGTTGCAACCGAGTCCAGTGTTACGAAAACCTTGTCCACAAAGCGAAGGTCGTCACTAAATTTGTGTAGTGGCATTAAATTTTTTCCTATGTGTTTATTTTCGCCATTGGCTATTATTTTTAGATTTTACCTCGAGAATTTTATTATTAGGTAACGCTTTTATCACTATTAAAGTTAACTAATTCATTTCGTTGATGTCGGGTTATGTTCCGTGTTAATTAAACGCCAAATTTTATATCTTTTTTACAACTTTTTCATTCATACATTGCAAAAAATAACAATGGCATGATTTATAAATATATTGTCAAAAATTATGCCTCATCATATGCTACTTTAATGCTTTCTAGTGTTTAATGATGGTACGTAGTATGTCTTACGTACAAAAACGATAAAGAGAAGACATCGTGTGGTGAAGGGACATCTGATGTTAATTCTTTGTGTCAGCAGAACCCAGTGAAAGCTAAAGTCGGCTCAACTCGGTGTACCAGGAAGCACCTATTACCTTTTGTCGACAAGTCTCTAACGGGAGTGGCCATCCATTTCCTAATTTCTCATGGGAGCAAGATTGGACCAGGAACACACAAACAAACCAGCCTCAGTGATTTGTAATCTGGATCCCGTTACAATTTATATTTCCGAAAATAAAGGAGAACTACCACAAAGTAGTCAGAAAAACGAGGAAAAAGTTTAAGTACCTGTTGAAAAAATAGTTCAGATCACAGTGTGGAAAGAACAATGAGTCCAAACAATCGATTTATCTACAATCAACACACTGAACATTATTGAACAATACTATAACTATATTGCTAGAAATCAGCCATCAACTGGAAAATTAAGTGCTAGTTTATGCCTAAGAAAAAATTTAAGTTTCTATTTGAATCCAGATAAGGAAAAATTTTAAAGAGACAAGAATCTAATACGTAGAATAAAAAAAATATTTCAAATATGTATTACACATCCTTATATCACTTATTTTGTTATATTCTTTCGTTATTTTTAAAAGATCATAAATTTAGTAAACATTTTCTGTAATATTATTCATTCATAGTTTCAATCCTACCTATTTCGACTAAATAGTGGTAATTAGTCACTTGTACCGTATAAACGAAATAACTGATCTTTGTTCGAAAACAACAGATAAGCTTCCTGTCATTACCACAATCAATGAAATCAATAGAGCAAGGTATAATACTTCACCTCAACGACAATATCCGGCTAAATGACAAGAGAAAAACAATTATTCTTTTGTTCGTCCGTTCAGTAACTGTACCGGAAATCTCGATATGATCGAGAGGCATTTTAAGTTTATGACGTCAATCTATTTGAAAATAGATCTGTCATAAGTATATATCCGGTTCGTGTAGTCTGCAAGCAGAAGTGCAAAAAACGTATTGCGTGTATTACTATTTGCGTTTTTGTTCTAAAAATATAATCTGGGGTCACAGCCAGAGAGAGAAATTGTGGTTAAATATGTGGAAATTTGTTGTGGGGTACTTGATCGGAAATTTTAGAAAAACCAGCATTGGTCGACCTAAAACGGGAGACAGAGGAAACAGATATATTTAGAATATGTAATTTTCGCAAAATAGAAGTTATTTTTAGACCAATGAGTAGTGACATCAAAATACGATGTTTTTTTTTTCATAATACTACTATCCTTTATTCTAAATTAGATCCTAAAACGTGAACTTTTATCTAACAGGGGGTTGCAAATGCGCTCAGAATAATAAATTACAACTCTCCGGTCTTTCTAAAATACATAGTCCATGAATATCGAAAAAAGGTATACAAAGACATACACATCATACATAGCCTCGTTAAAGATATACGTTTATTTCTTTCCAGGATCTATTGTTTCTACATTGTGTTTGCATTCAATAACGTTCTTGTTTGTTATCTCCATAATTGTTCTGAAGCTATTTTCTTGTGGCATCTTAATACCATTTACTATTTTGACTGAAAATAAGGTACAATTTTACTTTAAAATAAGTTTATTTTTACCTTTCGATTTCACTTCGGAAATCGTTATCAAAAATTTTCATCAATCAAGAAACTGTGTTTGTCTCAATGAATCCCACTTCAATCCTTAGTTACAACCTTCGTTTTCTGTCCTCTACAAATTGTTTCTTCATCTATGTTCTATGTTATCTATTTAAGTGCAAAATTTAAGGCTTCTCAATATTTAATGATGAAGTGTCCGACAAGGCTGAGTAATGTAGCCAAGAGTGTTTAGTGTCTATTTAGAAGAATTAATTAAAAAAAATCCCGGGCCGTACAGCTCAGGCGGTAGAGTGTCTGACTTCCACGCAGAAGGCTGAGGATCAAATCCAAGCGGCGGCGACGGCGAGAACATCTAGATATTTTTAAATATCTACAGGCCCAGGTCTACTCAGTCTAAATAAAATGAGTAACTTGAGGCAATATTAGGCGGATAAAGCGTAGCACTAATCCTGTTATCTTCCTTATATACAGCAGGCCAAAGAGATAGCTGACTATCCTGCTATAATCCCAAAGCCCCTCAATCGATATAAAGAGGGACTATTAATAAAAAAAAATTAATAATGAAGTAAGTGGAAAAAATATTGCATTTGTAATATTTTACACGCAGATGACACCTTGCCTTGGAAAAAATGAACAATGTCGATTTATTTGTAAACAACAAACGAGTGCAAGACCCTAGGACCAAATATTTGATCATGCTTTCATATTAAACAGCGGCAATTCAAAAGTTTCGTACTGTTTTGATCTACAATGACTGGAAATGCAGTATTATCCCCAAAATTGTAATCCGGTGCATATAATTTATATATTGTAATCCGTTTTGCATATAAATAATAAAAAATTGTCTTTAATATAATAAAATAGCGAAAATATTCTTCTGAAATATGATAACAATGAATGTGGCGTGAATGTATCACTTGAAATTAACATGAATCAAATTTAAAGGCCATAGTTGACGTGAGGCAGGCAATGATCACACGTGACTTATTTCTCAAAAATAACCGCGAAGCTGCCATTCAATTCATTTTTCTACGGTGTTCAGAGGCAAGGTTATATACATATCTTGCGAAATATTAGAAATACCATCTCGTTAATGTTTAATTTATTCATACATTTGGATGAGATTCAAATAATTTCCTCTTTTGATTATGATTCATTTGCGTAATTAATCTAGCAAGTTTTAATCTACACGTGGAAGTAAACACTACACAAAGAAGAAGTTTGCTTATTATTTAACTTAATAATATTTGATTCACTAAATAACCAGTACTAGGTGAGGATACTAAATGGAGTCACTAAAATTAGCATTTTTTCAAAAGAAACTGTAAAAAATGAATTCACTTACAAATGATCTAAGGACTGCCAATTATAAGTAGTATGTATTAGTTATACTGGATATAACAAAGATATCAAGAAAAGAAGAATACAACAAGAAAATGCTTTAAACAGCAAGAACATGAAAGTAAATACGAAATGAAAAGACGAAAGGTAAAACCAGTCTAGACAACAAGCAAACGAGTATTTTAGAAAACTCCCGTTTCTACTTTATAAGAACTCTAGAAAAACTAGCGTTCTTGTTAAACAGTAAAAATAAGGAATTCATAGCAGGTGAAGGAAAGAGATGAAAGGACTATTTTGAGAAAGTACTAGCTATAAAAGAATGAATTTTAATCAAATAAAAGGCAGATATCGAGCACAGTTTTTATTAAATCTTGCCCAAGTACTTTCGCCCCTAGAGCATCTTCAGGGGCATTTCATCAAAATTAGGCTATCCAACAATATGGAGAATGTAATAAACATTAACTGATACATTTACACAACACTAGACAAAGGACAAACAGTTTAAAACTTATTATAAATTCGAAGTAGCTACATATTGTGTGATATCAGGAGAGAGAATTCTCTCCTACAAAAACTAATAGTATATATTTCCCATTGCCATTTTGGTTATGCAATTAATATTGTTGATTCAAATGATATTCAAAGAAAAATATCAGATTATTCACTTCCTTTACAATGAATCACCTCCTTGTTCTAATGTTAATTATTTCTTTGTTCTGAAACAACATTTTTACTTGGATGATATAACTTGAAATTTGCAGGGAATCCCTTTGAATAATATACGTATATATATATATATATATATATATATATATATATATATATATATATATATATATATATATATATATATACGTATATATATGTATATATATATATACGTATATATATATATATATATGTATATATATATATATATATATATATATATATATATATATATATATATATATATATATATTAGTGTGCATAGTGGACTATATTTTCAAATCCCCGTGTTAATCATTGGCAAAGGTAATGACGAAACGTTTTTGTGGGATGAGTTACCACATCAGAATTACACCACGACTCGTATAAATATAGAAAACCACGAAAATATCTTCAATATGATACTATCATGTTGGTTCGTAATTCTCGAAACCGAAAAATTCATCGTTCAAGGTGTGTCAACCCAGTTTTTTGTTTTGTAATGAAAACAATAGCGAATTTCTTCACAATAAAACGATTTCCAAACTGTGTAGAGTTGCGGCACAAACAGCACTTGAATAATTGGTGAGTTTCATCAATTTATCAAATCGTCTTTTTCCTACTTAGACCTGCGTTTAAAGAACGTTGAGAAGTAATAGTGTTTGATTGTTGGCAATTTAAGACATAAAAATAACATTATTTTTTATTTGGGAACGAGCTAATACCAAGATGATTGTTTTGTTGACTACTTAACAGAATTACAAGTGATGTCACACTAATGATTAAGCTTAGACAGTGTGGAATTTAACAGTCCCCTTAAAATAAAAAAAATATGTATAAGGAAAACGATGTAGCCCGTAATGTTCTTTCTCATTAGGGTGAATCCAATCACAGATGTTTCAAAGGGTGTTTAATTTTAAAATATGGTTTGGAAAGAGACCAAAAATGAAATTATTCGATTAGAAATATACTCGTAACCAAGTACAAAGTATGACACAAATGTCACGTTTGGAATAAACGATGCATATATTCCAATGGAGGCCGTTTTTAAATATTACAGTTATGAAAGTATAAAAATCCCTTTTACAGAAAAAATTTTGTTGTTTTTGATCCTTAGATCAAAGAAAAAAAGTATTATAGCGTATTTAAAAGCTTTCTTGATAGTATTTCTTATTACGTGACAGATTTCGACAAAAGAAGTTTGTCGCTGAAGTTTAAAAAATATGTACTTCGTCGTGCTTATACGAAATAAACAGTTATATTCAAAAGAACACATTTATATTTATTTTATTTTAAAAACATTTCACTTTGACTATTTTTTATTTGAAAACGGCAACATTGGAAAACAGGAAGTATTTAGTGATGTCTTTAAAGATTATAATCATATACTTTGAAGTGCATGGTTCCACGTGTAGCTGAATTAGGCAATAGCAGATGCCTCATAGGCATACTTCGGACCAGTTATTTGTATTTTTAATAACGTTACTGTTGGTATTTGTAATAATTCTAAAGGAAAATTAGTGAAGCAAATGAGGTTTATAAGGTTTGGTGTATAGAGAATATGGCGATTTAACCAATGCCATAATGTTAAATTGGGTTTACAGCTAAGAAAAGAAAATAACAAAATTTTGCAATTAAACATACGATATTTGAGTAAATTAGAGAAAAATATTGAAAAAAGGGAGACACGTCCAAAAAAACTTAATCGAACAACAATATCAGAGAAGCGATATGAAAAAATCATAAATAGAAGAAAATTGGAAAACGATACTGTGAAACAATCGATTCGAAGAAAAGGTTCATTCATTGTATTTACAAAAGAGATTCCTACTTTGAATAAACTTTTAGTAGACATTAATGAAGACGAATGTTTGTCAAACATTAAAAGAGATAAATCGTGGAAAACTTTACGTGAATTAGAATTCGTTTATGAGACAATAGAAAATCTGCGCTCATAGAGAAAGAAGAAATTATAACCAAAGAAATGGTAGTACCAGCAGAAGGTTTACTCAAAAAAGAGTTATTGTAGCTATGCAAACAATATTCACCAAAATTTAAGAAGTATAATGTAGATGAAATAGCAAAAGAACATGGAGTTAGTGTTGCGATTTGCTATTACCACCTTATCACTGTGAACTTAACCCTATAGAACTAATCTGTGCTCAAATGAAGGGATATGTCACAAGAAATAATACAACATTTAAACTTCAAGATGTTCGTCAACTATTATCTCATCTTATCCATATCAAAAAGTTCACCTGACAATTGGCAAAAATCTATAAGACGTGTCATAGCAGAGGAAGAAACATTCTGAAAACTCGATATGTTAATAGACCAATAACCAATAGCACCAATTATTATTTCTGCGGGAAATAAAGAAACTGATGATGATGATGATGCCTCCTTATAAAGAAGACAACTTATGTATTCAGGTATGTAATTGTATATTTATACTACTAATTTATATGATGCTAGTATCCGAAATATATTTATTATTAAATTGTAAGGAAATGTCCTAAGCCAATATTTAGTATTTTTATAAAAATTAATGTGGGTACGTAATATTTGACATTTGAGTTTTTTTTTATATTAAATTAATTTTATACTCTCCGTCACTGAGGCGTTCAGTTATTGTTTAATCCTCATTTTGTGTGGTTTGCTCATTTGCATTGTATGATATATTGTATTTGAGGTTTGTCGGGGTGGTCATATTAAAGTCGAGTGAAAATTCAGATAAGAAGGTATCAATTATTACGTTTATTTTGCATTGACCAACCCTGTATTTAAATCTTTGCTATAAAATTTGTACTATCAATCATTTTGAAATGTGCTATAGCTTTGATATCCCCTAAAAAGTATTTCATAAATCGGTCTAGAATAAATATGAACGTAATAAACAATTAATATACATTTCTGACTGAGAATTGTTTTTAAGTTACGAATCAGAAAATATTTAATTTAGAGTAAAAGTTTGGGAACTACATTTCGAAAAAGAGGTTTTCATCGAGTTCCAGACCTAAAAAGTTCCAATGTTTCTACTTTTTAACAGTTTCTTCATTGGAATGACGTAGAATATTAGTTTTTGGAACGTATAGGAAGAACTAGCTGGTATTGAACCGGCTATTCATACTGTGCTATTCAAGTGCCAAGTTGTTTTTGTTGTCAAGTGTTTTAAAATCCGTTAAAATAAATAAATGAACCTCCTCCTCCTCTATCTTTTCTCCTTCGTAAGGATGTAGTAACGTCATGTAATTTGTTTGACTACTGTTCAATTATCTCTCTCCTGCGCGTGTTGGAGATATTCCTTTGGATCTTTTGTCCGCTACATTGCCTTCAACTATCATTCGTTACATGCCTTCTCTTCTTCTAGTTATATGTCCAAAATATTTTGGTTGGTAGTTGGTGGTGTGGTGAAGCTAGGTTTTTATGTTAAGTTCTTCTGGTATTGAACTATTCGTGAGGTGTGCGGTCGGTCCATGATATACACAACATCATCATTATCATTTTGGCTTTACAACCCTGTGTGGGTCCTAGCCTCCCCAAGAATTTTTTTCCAGTCGTCCCTATCCATCGCCTTCCTCCGCCAAGCACGTATTTCCATATTTCTTATATCTTGATCTATGTTATCTAGGAATCTTGTTCTGGGTCTTCCTCTCCTTCTTTGACCAATAGGTCTATCAAGGAGCGTTTTTCTAGCTGGGTCGGTTTGCTCCATCCGCATTACATGGCCTACCCACCTCAGACGTCCTATCTTAATGTGTTTTACGATATCTGGTTCCTGGTATATTCTGATGATATGCGCAACATTCTACGGTAAACCAACATTTCCAATGCCATTATACGCTTCGAATCGGCTTTTTTATGGTCCATGTTTCTGACGTTTCCAGGTTACTGCTCGAACAAGGCGTAATTTTGTGTTTTTTACAACCATGTATCTTATCTCTGTTTCGTTGTTTCTGTTTCTATCGATGATCATTACTGTGGTTTTTTATATATTTATTTTCAAACCATATTCAGGCTCTACTTACTATGCCCAGATTATTCATAATTTGTTTCAGTTTTTTTGGTGGGAGAATACGCGAATATAACAGTGCCATTAGCATATCGTAGGTTATTGATATACTGATATACTTGATATATTTTGAATAACTGAACAACCATCAGCAAATTCCGCTTAATTTTTTTCTTTTTTAGTCAAACTCGACTATATCAGCACGTATTAATGACAGACGACATCTACACATAATGATTCTGACATAAAGTTCATCAAATATTGTGACATATGAGACTATTATACATCAAGAGAATAAATATATATTTGTATTTATTAAAAAATAATCATTTAAACTGTTTACCCACACTGACTCTCATTGCTTAATCATACGAAAAAAACCATTGCTACCGCTTTACAGGTATGTTATTTTGCAACGACAAGATGAAAATAACACAAACTCTATAGCGGCCAAGCAAATTTGCCAACATCACAGCCACCTATACGAAATGAAGCAATTGCTACTTTATTTATATCTTGATTCTTAATTTCAAAATACTGACTAGTTATTGAGTTTCTGACTGTTTTACAAAATATAATTTAATTATCGTTTCAGATAGCAGTCTAATGTAAGGTATAATTTAAACATGTTAATGAGAAATCATTTCAGGCAAAGTTGTTTGTAAATAGCAATTTGATGGTTCTGAAATGTGAAAAAGGTGAAAGAGTAGACATTGCGTTTTTTTATTTTATTTTCAAATATACGTTTGAAGACCATTTGGATGACTCAAAACCAATAATATATAACTGTTATAATACATGCAAGGACAGGAAAGCGCCCTTATATAACAAATAAGAAAATAAGAAATAAGAAAAAAAAATTAGAAAATTGTTTACGACTGATCAGGAAAACAGACCTGCGACAGACACAGATATATATATATATATATATATATATATATATATATATATATATATATATATATATATATATATATATATATATATATCCTCTTTGCGGACGATATTGTCATAATCGGAAGTGAACTCAACCAACTACAAGAAATGCTAAAGAAAGAATATGCTTGAAAATGAAAGTAATAGAAAGGATAGGAGAAACTACTTACTAGGGTCATTTAATAAAGTTGATGACCGATGAATCCGCATGATATGTGCTGCCGTTGGTAAACTTAGAATTGTTCTCAGGAACAATAAAATTTCCATAAATCTCAAGGCAGAAGTTTTCAATTATTGCATCCTTCCAGTGATGACATACAAAATGATAGTAACACAGTGTGCAGTGGAACGACTTATGTTGGGAATAATTTTAAAAGATCGCGCCCGCAATGAAGAAATACGTAGAAGAACAACAGTAGAGAGCGTAATACAACGCACTGCTTCATTGAAGTGGTCTTGGGTAAGACATGTTGCCACACAAGATTATACCAGGTGGACTAAACGCATCGTACAATGGAGACCTAGCTTACATAAGAGAGGTGTGGGTCGACCTACAAAAATATGACTGGGCGATGTGAAAGACAATGACACCCTGTAGCAAGACACAAATTAAAATGGAAACGCCAAGAGGCGGCTTACGTCCAGGAGTGGACAGTCAACGGTTGTTGAAAGAATAAGATATGCCTGCTGCAGCTTGGCTAGGTGGCGCATATTCGAATTGACGAAGTGTCCAATTTTCCGTGACTCGTGACTTCCGTGGCGTACAAATCAGGCTGAATTTGACCGATGGCACGGGTCAAATTGGCTTTGAGGTGGCTGTGGGCTGTGGCTTATTCGCATATATCTGTGACTTAAAAGAACATCCCAAGAAAGAGTCTAACGCGATCAAAGCGCACGATCTCAGTGGCTAGTAAAATGGGCGAACTGTGCTCGAATAGAACACCCATTTTGATAAAACAATTTTATCATTTGCACGTGTTGTTATAAGATTATATATCCTAGTGATTTAGCAAAAAAAACTAAATAAATGACAGCCAATTTGATAGATGAAGCTTAAAAATTATGACGGCTACCAACTGTCAAATTTCGGAAGTTCCTATTGGAAGACCCTTCATAAAATAATTTTAAATATATACATATATACTCATTACCTGAGACAGCTGGACCACTATTCAGTGACACATACTCAAATATCCCCTCTAAAATAAACACAAAACAATCGTACGCTTTTAACGAGATTATATTTCTCTAAAAATACTGTTTATTATGGACCATAGCAAAACTACCTGTCCCATAAAAAAATCTACTTACTTCTTGACACTGTATTAAAAAATTTCGCCAACAGTTTTATCTAATGTCTTTGTCGGTGAGTGCTTTGTGCAGAAGTGTAAAAAGAAGCTTTTTTCGTAGTTATATATGTTTAGCGACAACCATAACGTGCCGAGGGGATTCAGGTAAAAGTTAAAACATGAAAAACTTGTTGCAGAATTATATTTTTGCTTCGGACTTCACGCTGGCCCCTGTCTTGAGCCTATTAGTAGGACAAAAGATGTTTGACATCCGGTTCTCACAGTCGGGTACTGAGTCTTCCGGTAGGGGGTTCCGAAGGAAATAATAGTAAGAAAAGACTACCCATGCAATGATAGATGGTTGATTATAGTATTTTTTTATAAATCGTTATTTATGACGATACTTTCGACTTTTTCTAGTTTTAATGAAAATATTGCCCTAAAATTTTAGTTTTACAGCGATAATATTACCATACAATACAATACCATACAATTATTGTAAATCACCTGCAGTATTGTTAATATATTATCTACAGTAGCTCTTGTTAACACCGTTTATTACTTAATTATTTGTACATTATTTAAACAGCTATACAAATTATGTTGCTCACATTTATAACAGTCATAAATGTCACAAAAGAATTTTTATTTTCACGCAAAAAATCAATAATAGTAAATTTTTTGGCGAAGGTGTTTCCGGATAGATGTTATATAATTACGGAAGAAGGAACAAAATCAAAGAAATAATGAGTACAGAGACATCACTTACAGAAATAATAAAGAGAAAACTGCTATCCTGGTAGAAAAATATGATAGAAGATAATCGACTATCAAGAAAAACATAAATGGATACCCAACATGGATTCCAAAGAGACGAATAAAAATGAAAACCGAAAAAATCATGTGATGATATTATTAAAGTTATGAATAGAAGAGATCTATAAAACAATGTATGGCTTATATATTGTATATTATGAAGATTTATCTGGATTTTTGTATGATGTAAAAATTTGATTCATAAATGAGTCAAAAACAACAAAAATAATAGGCTTACAGTTGCAGTAACAGGAGTGGACAGATGGATTATTAAATATAGAAGCATTGAAAATAATGATGCGCAATAGGAAATTATTATTTAGTATATTGTTAACGTACCTGCTTTCGTATCTGGAACTCCAGAAATCATTTTTTCTAAATTGTGTGTATAACAAATATACAGCTGAAATTACACTTGGAAATGATACGCGTTGGAAAAGAAGATACTTGATTATTTACATATATAAATACCTTATTCTTCACGATGTAATCATGGAAATAATTTTCTTTGCATTTGGAACAACGCTTTAACAAAGTTATTACATTGTGTATATGTTGACAAAAATAGAGACCAATATTTGCGATCCAAATTAATTTTTTATTGTTGATAACAAGGATGGGACCGGTTTCGGGATATACAATAGATAGCCAATCATTAGGTCCCGTCGAAGAAACTTTATCAGATATCAGTAGAACATATTTTAGGAATGTTCTGCGAAAACACCTATCTTCCTGAGAAAGTCACCTTCATTAATGGGACAATAGTTGAATGCTTGAATAAAAATATTTTGAATAAAAAAAATGTTATTCTCAAAAGGAAATTATTTACACGGCACACCACATTCACAGCACATAAAACGTCAAACCACGTAAAAAAGGATCTGGTGAGTACAGAACCAGGATTATCCGTGTGCGGATCATCCGGGCTGCGGATTATCCGTGCTATGATTTTCCATTACTCAAATTACATTTTTGAAGTTTAATCGAAATAGGTTACCGTAAATTATATTCGACATAAACTTTATACGCCGTGAGTAAGACGCATAATGCAATACCGACAGTGCTCGGGAATCGCTGGAAATCATTCGCTTGTCATTTGCCACTGCGTGCTAGAGAAGAGTCGCTACTCTCCTAAAATGATAAGGTGGTATCAATCAAAAGAGTAACTAATTAGGAGGCTGAAGAAGCTGCCAATATTCTACTAGACTATGTTGTGCACCGAGAACCTTCAAACCTTGTCGATATTTTGAACTTCCGCAGAAAACTTCTGAAAATTAAAAAAAAATCAAAGATTTCTAACACAGGCCAAAGTGAGTGACTTTTTTCAAAATCATAGCTGCCTAAACATACTATTTTTTCTGTTATGTATCTTTTTCTGTAATTTAAAAGTTAGTTTGAACTTACGAGATTTATTTTTTCTCTTATCTTTTTATGATAGCTACATGTGTATACGTGTAGATATGTATCATATATGGGAAATAAATGTTCTGATTATCCTTGCTTTTCAATTATCTGTGCCATTTCCGGTCCCGTGGAGCACGGATAATCGGGGTTCTACTATATATCAATTTAAATATCAGCTACTCTTTCAGTATTAGATTTTGTCAGCGTCAAATCTAACAGAGCATATGAAGTTTTATCGAAAACTCGAAAATCATTACAAATTAAAAAGGAAGATACAAACAAAAACATTTACTTATTTTAAAATAAATTTGAATGTAAAAATTCACTATCAATCCGTAGTATTATGAAATAGTAGATAACCTCAGCTTCAAAGCAAAACTACCAATTAAGGAACAACCACCCACCAATTATTAAACAGTCCAACCTTTAAACTTGACCCCCGGTTAACAATTTTGACAGTATTTTGTTATAGAGATTAAATTTAATATGGCTGCTGGCCAAGTTCTTAACGCGATGTTATTTTAGTCAAGGATTCAAAAAATTGCATCACATCGATGAGTACAGGGCCTAGCTGGCCCGTTCAACACTAAGTAAAATCGGAAATAATAAATAAGATCAAAACCAATTTTTTATAGGTATTTCACTGCACTGGAATAAAAATTATACATATTGTTACAGGTTCGTTCGCTTTTATTCTTAGGTTACATATTAATTAAGACGTTGGCAATTGCATTAGCCCGTTTTATCTTGTTTACTGCTGACCTAAATATATATATATATATATATATATATATATATATAATATTTAGGAATATAAAATAATTAGGAAATGATACAACACCTAGAAAATCATTCTAAATTTAAGAGGAAAAGACAAACAAAAACATTTACTTATTTTAAAATAAATTTGAATGTAAAAATTCACTATCAATCCGTAGTATTAGGAAATAGTAGATAACCTCAGCATCAAAGCAAAACTACCAATTAAGGAACAACCACCCACCAATTAATAAACAGTACAACCTTTAAACTTGATTCCCGGTTAACAATTTTGACAGCATTTAGTTAGAGAGATTAAATTTAATATGGCTGCTGGCCAAGTTCTTGACGCGATATTATTTTAGTCAAGGATTCAAAAAATCGCATCACATCGATACGTACAGTAAAAAAATATATGAGAAATATCATTATACAAACACAAAGAACAACAATATAGATAGTAAGGAAATTTAGTATTGCAACATACTCACAAAAGGAAGAGAATAGTGCTAGGCAAAAAATGAAATTAAGACGGAGCAATTAAATTGTCCAGCTCACAATATCATTCCGAAAATCGGGGAAAAATAAAAAATATTTTAAACAAAATAATTACCAACCGGAATTTTATAATCCTCTTATTAGAAACGGTAGAGCTTTGGCATTAAAAATCAACAGAACACTATTCCAAACAATAACAATAGTCCTATGCAGACGCATAATAATTTTGTGTAATTTCTATATTTTAATGTCCGAACAAATGTCAAAAATCCTATCTGGGTATTTACATAAATTTTTGGCATAAATCACTAAAAATATAGAATAAATATTTTCCAAAATTCAAACCTCTTGTCAATACAGACAGTCAAGTCATTCAGATGTAATTTATAAAATAAATTGTAAAGAATGTAACTCGTCGTATATCGGACATATGTATTAGTACTTACACAGACGAATTATTAATAAAAACATTATAAGAAACCCAACCTAATATAAACATAACACTAAAGCATTAGCACTAGAGCATTCTTTAGAAAATAACCATTCTTTAGATTTTGAAAATATACAGATTTTAGAAATAGAGCCAAACTATAATAAAATATGTATATTGAAGGTGATACATATTAAAAAGCAAGCAACTTGCATCAATAACAAGACCGATATCAAGGACCTCCCCAATATATATTATATTTAGAATATATATTAGATTTTTTCTATTTAGAAAAAAATATTTACGACGAGACTGGCAGTGAAACAAACCACATGCGCCACATGTATCACTTTTAAATCCTAGTATATTTTAAATATTGATACTTTTATTGTTCGCTGGTAATGGAAATTCGCCAAAACGTTTTACTTTAATCTTTGAAGATTAAACATTCTTGATAAGCCCAAAATAAAATGATATGCAAAATTTGCAAAAAATAAATACATGTATGAAAACGATATCTACAACAAAAAAATAGAATTTCAGGTACGGTTTTGTCCAGTCCATCCCTGTCGACGCATTATCGATTTCTCAATAGCCGCTTGTTCTTTCGATCAGCGATCTGGTTGTCTCCCTTCATTTCTATTTCTTGTTCTCTCTGGACGTTGAGAAATTTTATTTCTCAAAGAGTTTTGCCGCAACTATTACATATTACATTGCATTACATGTGTCAAGTGTGTACAGGCGATTTTGAAACATTAATGATCTGGGATTGGATCTCGTCACAAAATTAACCGAATAAATTGCTATGATTATTTAACAATAAGTATGCAGTGTTTCGATTCTTTCTCGAAAATATACAGTGTGAGAAATATATTCAATTTGTGATTAATTTAAGTTCCTTGTTCATTCCATGATGTTATAAGAAATGACCAATTTCTTTGCGATAAAGAGACAAATACAGATTTAGATTATCTACCCATTTTACGAACGAACCCTAGCTTTTCGCCTTGTCTATATGGACTTTGGTAGACAATGGACACGACGGACCTTTTATTTGACCCTGGTATATCTAGAGTTCTTGTATCAAGACGATTTTCTCAGCAACAGTAAGTTCTATTTGGAACAGAGACCTCTCTGCCCGTTCCCTCTACATTTTGGTTTTTTGTAGCCTCATGTGCCACTCAGAGTCGTCTTATGCACCACATGAACATCATTATGTTGCACCTCGAGATTGGTCGCACCGTATGATGAGTCAGTTGTGGTGCTACTGTCTGGTGATTCGCTGATTTAGCATGGTACAGATCTGCATTGAGATGTATATTTTGTTTGTGTGTGTGTGTGACAGTTAATTACAAAGCTGTAGCCTCTATGTCATGTTCTCAGTTGATCCGAGGGTGTTTATTTGGCTATACCTTATTTACACTGTGCTATATAATACCATTGGAAGTTCCCTATTAGCCATTGGGACGCGCCGTATTGGGGATAAAAATTTCCCCGGCATTCGGTGCTGCGTGGTGTATTGAACCCACAGTCTCAGACAGGCACAGTCTGGTAGTTATTGGTTCAACAGATTGGATGACATCATATCCCCTCGTTTATTTAAAACACTCCTTTTTATAAGCATGGAGAGGTATGTTGTTGAACTTGGATCCTTTTTGTGACATTACAAAAAAAAATTAAAACTACGGTGCAGGCAAGTTATAAGAACATTAAATTGGGAAAGGTGCAGTGCGGCAAATTTCTGGCAATAATGTTAGAAAATCGTGAGCTTTCAGAGCAACAAATAACAATCCACGGAGGATGTACTGATAACGACCAAATAGTCAGAAATACGCATTTTTTCCACATTTCATACCTATTTTTTTTTCCTTGTTACGAGATATGCCGTTATTTTTACCTTAGTTTTACTATTTACTCGCAATAACCTTTTTGTTGATTTTATAAATCTATATATCTATCATTATATATATATATATATATATATATATATATATATATATATATATATATATTTATATGTATATATATATATATATATATATATATATATATATATATATGTATATATATATTTTTCAAATTATTTTTTCGACCGTACTGTTTTAAATATTGATTTATAAATTTATACTATAAATCAATATATATATATATATATATATATATATATATATATATATATATATATATATATATCTTAAATAATAATAATAAATATCTTAAAGTCTATATTTATATATTTTGAAAAATAATTGATAAAACTTACTTTTGTTGATCTGCGAACACGAACTTCCTTAACTTCAAATCTCTCAAAACGATCCCGTTTTCGTGGCACACCTGAACCGTCTCCGCGATTTGCCTAAATAGCTTCTTCGCCTCGGATTCCCGGAGCCTTTTTCTCGATCTCACGTAGGAATGTAGATCGCCGTGAGCCTTGGGGAATACCAGGTACAGGTAACGATTCCGGGCTATGACTTCGTGAATCGACGAGATGCGCGGGTGGAAATCCAATTTGTAATGGGCTGACACTAAGGAATGACTTTCCCTCGACACGATCTATAAAAGAAACAAAAAGAAATTAACCAAAAAACCGAAAATACGTATGTGTATTATTTTAAAAATTTGTTTTTCTAACCAAATTGTTCATATTTTGGTAAGGAGTAATAATGATAAGGTACTTGTTTACAAAAACATTACAAAAACACAAGAAATCTTAACAGTACACAAGCTATTGGCCAAAAAACTACTTAGTCACACTATAAAAATATGATCGAGAGTAATTGTATTCGACAGGAAACCGAAATATCCGAAAATTAGTTCAAATTTGTACAAGACATAACACAATACTGATACAGATCCTATTTTTATTATTATAAGTATTCATTGATCTTGAAAAATCGTATGATAGGGTACCTCTAAAAATTATTCGGTCAGCATCGAATAAGAAAGAAACTGGAACAGTGGAAAACAGGTTTTGAAGGAAAAAAAGGTAAAAGTTTAAAGGAACAAAATACCAAGGTAATTGCTCGCCAACACCACAAATACCTGGTATAGGTTTTTTAGGTTCAGGTTTAACTTGACCAGGTAACAAACGTATCTCAAACACGACCAGTTTGAAATTTACAATCTACTATTTTTTGCAGAGGTATGATTTTATTTTTTAAATAGTTAAGAGATGACACAAGCGCATATAGACAAAGATAAAACGACATATCACATTACTTTTTACCAAAATTTAATTATATATTTCTACAAAAAAACTAGCACAAAAAAGGAATTAGAATTTCATACTAGTGAGTTAAGACTTATATTGCCTAAAGCACCTTCACAACATTTTCTCTTAGACAAAAGAGACAGACAAAATATTTTAACTTTTTCACTTAAATAAAAAACAAAAACAAGAATTTTAAATTAAGAAATAATTGAAAATGATGAAAAAGAAACCACAAGTCAAAATTTATTCGTATACATGAAAATATTATATATATAAATAATATAAATAAATATGAAACCTATTGAAGAAAATAATTATACGAAAAATTAAAACAAAAACTTACAAGTTTTTTGGAATTAGTTGCCATTTTTACAAAATTCTAGTCACTTAACCTGTCTGTCCGCTTAAACACTGTACCACTATTAAAATGAAGCCACAATATCTACGGATTTGGATTTTATTCAGTACCGAGTCAACTGCAGGAATAATCCTGTCTATAGGTAGTACTTAAAGAAACAAGCTTTATCTTGTCGAATGCATGTATTAAAAAATGATTCACAAATTTATTAATTATTATTACTAGATACATAAAATGATAAAGATGAAAATAAAAAAAAACTTTTAAAAATGAATATTTGCCGTAAATCAATGAATAATGTGTCTGCTTTTTCCGACTCTTGAAGTTTTCTCATAGAATGGGTTAGATAGAATGATAAGGTTTCACATGACACTGGATCCTATTTGCCGTCTATGGACTCGATAGAATGATAAACATGATACACCGGATGACGAAAGGACCTGAAGTTATATTGACTATAAAAAGAAGGAAGCTGAAATATTTGGTCCAAACAGTATGTAAGTGAAACTCAAAGGAAGAAGGAATACGGACTGTGTCCGAAGTCAAGAAGTGTGTTTAGCTTCCAGGTGGATGATAAAATTTTTGGTTAACGGTTGTGAAATTGAAATATATTCCATCTTCTAGGATTTTAAGCGAATGTAGCTTAAATATAATTAAGCTACATAACCATTTGACTAACTAGAACCAAATAAAGAATAATCAGAACAAATGAAATAAGTTAAAGGATTATAATATAAAGAGACCAAATAATATTTATTAATTTTTCACTATGTTGCTACCTATCTAGCAGTACGTGCGTATTAGATTTTATTTACTTAAATTCTGTAATATATCTTTCGTTACTCCTTAAAATTGTTTAAATCTTTCAAACTGTTATTTGTTTTACCAACTACCTTGTGTTGCGAAACTTTTAAATTTGAATATACATAAATATTTTGGTATAATAAAAAATTCACCTGTTAACTGAATATAAAACATAAAAAGCAATTCAATACAAAAAGTCGCCTTGATCAAAATAGTAGTAACCTTTAATATGAACCTTGAAGTAAAGGTTACACCACACACAGCGTCATAGAGCCGCGATATCAATTTTTATTAAATCATTTTAACAGTACTAACACCTCGACGGTCGTATTTGCATACCGTCTCTTTGACAATAAGTCATGCGTTAACTGATACAAAAAATTTGTTAAAGGTACTGTTTAACTTATGCTTGTTGAAATAATTTCTCGGTTTCTTTCGAAACAACACTCATAACAGGGGCGGAGATCCGGTACACTGTCGGGCAAAAACGTGCTCTCGCAAATTGGATCTTTGATCTCAACGATATAGTAACAGTTTTCCATCAATTACAAATTTTCTAGACATTACACGATTAATACATATTAATATACACTTATTTGATCAATAGACATAACGTACGACAGACAATAAGAATGTCTAAAGAAACGCTATATGCAGATTATAACAGACGGATTCGACTAGCATGTACTTCATCATGAAAATTAAAATGCATCCTAAGAAACAAAAACAAATAATTTACGATCAATATCATAATCAGAATACTTAGACAATGCGTAATCGTAGTTTTGATATTTGAATGAAATACAGTACAAATAGTGGTAAAATCTTAATGGAGATATAGTGGATAGGACCGAAACTGATATATTGATAAAAATATCAACTGAATAAAAACCATGGATTGGAAAAAGAAGACTTATAAGTCCTTTTATGCAATGGTATGAAAATATCCGAGCAGTATTTGGGAAAAACTGGATTGTGAAGACCCAGAACAGAGATAGGTGAAAAGAGTTGGATGAGCCATATATCCACATGTGCACTATTTTTCGACAGTTTGGTAAAATTATGAAGGATAGAATAAACACATCGAGAGATAGATTGAGAGTTAGATAGATATTTACATATTTCAATATCGCTATATATTGTCTACATATTTTATAAGTTTCCAACTTATATTGATTTCTGTCCTTTTTCCTAATAATGTAGTAGATTTTTCTCTATCCAAGCGTATATTTGAAATTTTTTGATTCCGTGTTTCCTGGTTATGCCTTTTCAATAATTTCTTATGCCATTTTGACTTAAATCAAGTACCAATATTTGTTCTTATTTTAAGAATTATTCTTCTACTCCCAATCGCATATAATAAGCACCAAACATGTTTACAGTCGCTTCTTAGATATGCTTCTCTCTTTCGTTTCTCAACATCAAAGAATAAAAAGGAAGCTTGGTTAAGATACTAGGATTTCCTAAGCAATGGTAGATCACCGTCGTTAAGAAATGATTTATATTTTTACCGTACTTCCTTGATAGTCTTTGGGTTATTGTGCAATATTTTTATTCCGAATGCTAAAAATTTTGAATCCCTGATATTTTAACATATATCTATAAATTATTTTTTCGATAGTTTTGGGTACATACGAGTTTTCCTGTTCAACTGTTTAAGAGTACTGTAATAATGCTGTAATTTTTGTATAAACAGAATGATAATATTCGTTAATTTTGTAACAATTTCCTTAAAGAATGAACCAGTGCACACGGCCCTGATGCTAGGTAAGGCTCGAGATGTTGCCATATACGGCGTTCTAATACTAGTAACGTAATAACAGATGTATTATTAGATCACAGTTTGCTGTGGAAATTATTCGGTCGTTTCGTTTAACGGGCGTTATTCTAAGAATTCTTGAGAGGCATTTTAAATTTCATTATTAATTATATTGTCAGTAGGAGTGAACTGGAAAGAAACATATTGCAGCAAGATAAAATGTCACAATATCATTGAATCTATAATGAAACTGGAATTACGTAAGAAAAAGTAGATTTGGTTCACTTTTATCTATACAGAGATACTGCTGCACTGCTATGTAATTTGAGATATGACAACAATCTTATAGAAATGTCAAATCTGACATTATAGTCACACAGTTTGACATTTTAATAGTGCAATTTTCGACATAGACTTCAAAATTCTATTCTATTTTTGTAAAGATCTCCCAAAAATTTATTTTTGCAACATTCAAAGCTTTGAGTGGAGTTAATTACGTTATTGCTCTCTTTTGATACTGTTTGGTTCAATTTTTCTGTTTTGTTTCTATCAATCCATGACATAAAAATGGGAAATGCATATGGTAAAATAGAATTTATTTGGTATTTTAATAATGATATCTAGTGGTCGGTTATAGAAACATTCCCGTATAAATCACGAATTATATGATCAAGATAAGTGGTGTTTTTAAAATGAAAACTTTAGACAATACACTCCCACAGCTCTTTATTCAAAAATACTATGTGAACTTAAACTTATCATTTGCCGACCAACAATTTCCCCCAAACGTTAATCTCTAGTTTCAGGTTCTTTATGCTCAATAATAATGTGAGCTCACGCAGTCTTCTTGCAAGACGGAGATAGGGTGGGTGAATCAAAAGGGTTATTTACCCATTTAGTCGTAAGCCACCCCCCGACTCGACTAAAAATTGCGAAGAAATTTTCCCAGGGTCCTTCATAATGGTTTCTTTCAAGAATGACAAATGAGTGTAGCTTTAAGTGCGGCAGGAGGGCGAGGGGACGTGTGTTTTTATTCGCAAGGTGAATTAATAAGGGGTGTATTCAAATTAACCATGCCGGGGCCTAATGGAGTATTAAGATAAACGTTTTTACTTTGGGATAAATTGTTGGAAACGGTTCTTTTGGACAGTAAATAATGAGCCACTTATAAACCCTTTAAAAATACATTTTATCATTTTTTCAAATAATAAAAAAAACAATGAATGACGAGATGCATATTTTCATTTTACGGTTCTTTATTTTTTTATTTAACGTTTTTTAATCTTAAGCCACGAATTATGTTTTTCTCATTCACAATAAAACGTATTCTATTGTATAAATGCTATTTATTACTTAACTTTTTAACTGTTTATTTACCTAAAACTAACCCTTTTAAGTTGAGCTTATTGTTGAAAGACATAAAACAAGTTTTGTTCTTTGTTTAAAACAACCAAGTAGCTAAAACCATATGTTAACTAAATAAATATTTAATTTTGCCGCAGGAATTGAATGAGTTGGTTAATGGGCCTACATTTTTAAAGAAGTATTTGTTTAGAAATAGATTCAACTACATATGTGCTTTAAATAGACAATCAATATATGAAAACATAGAAGAAATAAAATTGTGACAAACATTATAGTATTTAAGTCACTTTAAAGACTTTGCTAAATACTTTTAATCTCACAAGAGATTTACAACCGAATAGAATAAAATTAAAAGTAGGAATAAACCAGAATTTAAGATAATAAATATATGAATACATGAATACACCACAAATATCGCCGAAAAAGAAATTGCGAACTATGAAATAAACTATGCAATAAATGATCTTAAGCACGAGGGAGCAGCTGGCAGATGGATATGCAGTAGAATTAAGAAAATCAAATTTAACTTCTTTTCGAAATGTGTTACATATTAGCCCGAAGAAAAGATACCGAAATATTGGAGAGAAGTGGTAATAATTAAGTTGCCAACAAACAGAAAAGTGACTCCTTAAAAAAAAGGAGGCCAATTAATTACATTACTCACAAAGGCAAGTAAAATAATGACATGTATTATATTGCAAGAGAAATAAAGAACCCTTACATAAAAAAAAAAACGAGATGTGGCACTCGGGGAGTGACCGAGAAGGGGAAGACTTCGTCTAAGCACAGAGCGATGGTTTTTAATTTAATTTATTTCATTTTACTTTATTTTGTTTTATTTTAATTAATTTTTTTATTTTATTTTATTCGTATTAAGAAACACGCATGGGACTGCGTTTACTGCTCCATGTAGTGATCGCGCGATCTTTCGTTACATTGCGTTTTTGTTGTTTTTTTTTTTCACACCTCTGTACGATTCGTGGCACCGATCGATACATTCCGTTCGTAGACCGCGATAAGAAAGCTATGTTTCCAAAAAGAGACAACAAGATCTAACCAAATAGGATATGTATAATAAACCAATCCGCTGCAGTACGACCAGTTAGCAGACGGCTTCCAGAAAAAAACCAAATAGGATTAAGATCAAATGCCCATATATTGTTCATATTAACACCTTAAGAATTATTTCAGAAGATGTAGCGGAAATAAACTATATTTATTTGAACTTTGTTAACTTTGAAAAAGCATTTGATACAATTAACCGAAATATAATGTGTTTTATTAAAACAATGCGGATTACTAGATTGCGCACAGCAAGTGTAGAACGTAAAAAGGACAAGAATACAGTGAATGCGTTCGAAAAGTTAGAGAGGATCTAAGTTTTCTGATGATACATGTATTATGGCAAAAGGTGACAGGGATAGGAATACAAAAATATAGAAGAAAATAGGGTAGTGGAACAAAAAATAATGTACATACGTTAACTAAAGTCGTAAAACCGTAAACTAAAAAAGATAATAATAAAAATGAACGAAATTTTGTAATAAATGTATTTGAAACATGTCTTTAACCAACCCAAACATGGCGTCACATCTACCTTATTTCGCATGAAATTCTCGGTATACCTATTATAAAATAATTAATTCATGCAACACCGACCTTGTCACCTTTTGATATTATATACATAAACAATACACCAGGAAAATGTCAGAAAACTCGTGCAGGTATCGATATTATCGCCTCATGAAAACGTTTGCATGCCGGCTTAATTGCAATTGGAGATTTCATAAATTTATGACACTACAAAGGGCGCTGTAGAAATCAAAGTGATTACTTATATTAATAACGTTTAACAGGAAAACAGATGAAGATAACGAGATGTGTGTAGACGCTCAGTTTCTAATCTAAAAAATTGCTGAAAATATATAAGAAGTTTAAAAATAACGATAAATTCAGTAAAAGAATTACATATGGCAATAAATCAAGCATATGAAAATCATGAAATAATCTTATCGCCGTACCAAAATATTTATATTGTAGACATATGTTACTAAAAATTATACTCGCTGTATATATTTGTTCCTGTAGAAAACATTTCTGGTTTAATCCCTTTATTAGTACTGTTCAAGTTCTTAAAACAAAGTAGCGGAACATTATTTTAAAATAAATATCATCATTACGGAGAATTTTGTGAGTAAAATTGATACACATATTTAGAGCGAAATGAACAAAATAAAGAATATGAAGACTGAAATGGAACCGTTTAAATAACTAAAAACGGGTCCATTATATTTAAATTAAAAACTTCTCTCTTAATGAATTGTTACCTATCATTGAAAAACAAGAATCGAGTGCAAGTGTTGATGATACTATAGAATTAACTGTTATTGGTAATAAATTAATCAAGGAAAGCAAAAGTGGACCCCTTCAACCCCTTAAAACTTCTTCAGACCTACGACCAATTAAAATCGATTAGGCATTCAAACAAAGAACAAGACATAAAGCATGCCTTTTACTTGAGGAACATTTGATAAAATTATGACAAGTACCGAAGAAGCAAGCACTCTCCAAAATTCTCTAGGTCATTTCGAAATTTTTTAAAGACGTGATGGATTTCAAGTATAAGAGATATTCCTGATGGACGATCGAGAAATAACTATTGGAGGAGAAACTGTTTACGAAAGATTAAATATGTCAGAAAAAAGAATAAGCAAATATATTACCTAAATACTGGACAGACAAAAAAATATTAGATACATATATCAATCTACATGTAAATAATAAGACGATAGAACGAGTTCAGAATTATAACTATTTAGGGGCAAACATTAATGAAACAAACGATTATACCAAAGAAATTAGAGTTAGAATAAAAAAGGCTAGAAGTGCATTCAATAATATGAAACAAATATTCAACATAATATTAAATCCTAAATCTTAGAAAACGAGTACTAAAGCGTTATGTATTTTCTGTTCTTTTGTATGGCGTGAAGTCATGGACTTTAAATAAATAATATCGAAGAATGCTGATAATCTCCTGAACAGACAAAAAAACCAATAAAGAAGCACTAAGAATAGAGAACAGCAGGGAGATACTGGATTCCATCAAAATAAGAAAACTACAATATCTGGGTCATATAACACGTGGTGACAGATATGAATTACTAAAACTAATAATGCAGGGAAAGATTTAAGGAAAGCGCAGTATAGGTAGAAGAAGAATGTCCTGGCTGAGAAATCTCAAGAGAATGGTTTGGATACAGCTCAACTGAACTCTTTCGGGCTGTAGTGTCAAAAGTTAGAACAGCAGTGATCATTGCCAACCTTCGTCGCGGAGATAGCACGTAAAGAAGGACAAACAAAAAGATTAAAATCGGAAGGCAGGAATTCTTGGAAAAGATGTTGATATCTTCAGTTCTGAAGAATTTGTAGAAGATGGATTATTAACTTACTGTGACTATCGTGAATACATGAATGGAAATATTTTTTAGTAACGGTCTGTTACAATAAATATTTTCAATAAGTAGTTATTACTAGGGCTACTTAGGCTTATTTCCACTACCAAAAGCTTAGAAATAAGATCCTACCTAATAAGAACTTTACAAGGTTGCTAAGATGCACCAGGATACAATTAAAAAGTACTACACATAGTATATCGATCCTTCGACTCCTTACTTGCTATTATGAGCTTAACCAGTAGAATTGATTTGGGCTCAAGTTAAGGAAAAAGTTACTCGGAAAAATACTATTTTCAAAATAGAAGAAAAACCAAACCATTCAGAAATGTTTTTATATACTTTTTACACAACTATGGAGTAAAAACAACTTTTAATACAAATACCCATATCTTTATGAATTATCCATTTCGTACTATCCCATTTATATAAAAAAAGGGGAACGACTGATTCATGACTATTTTAGAAACAGTACGTATTCTTGCAACCATGCCAACAGACAATAAAAGGACATACGTTACCTTGTACACGGTTACATCATTGAAATTGAGTAATAACATTTATAGGTTTAAATTAAATATTAAAACAATCCATACTTGTAGCTGTAGATAAAATGTAATATAGTCATTTGACATACATTCGTATTTTTTTCATTTAGTAATTCAACCATTTGTAAATCGTCTAGTAGGGGTTACTAATGACCAAGAGAATTTTGTTTATATGGACTCGTGTGAAAAGTACAGATGGGAATTCCTTATGTTTTTAAATGATAGGACTGTTGTGGATCTAATGTACCATAGAAAAAACATTTACACAAGAATAGTTATAAAATAATTGGTAGTTTTTATGGAGAACAAAACTGAACAACAACTGGACAACAAAATTGGTTTTTATACGACGTTTTTTCCAGGTAGTTGTAGACAATTTTTCAGATATTCTTACATGCTACGGATCATTGTCCAAAACAGGTATGAAATCCGTTGCAATTAGCTGTATCATTTGATCAAACTATTCTTCAAAAACATCAGCATTCATATCTTCGTGGTAATCACCAGATCAAATTCACTTAAATGTTAATAAACCACCATTTAAAAAGACATGTTCACTACCGATATGGCTAACTATTAGTCCTTTTTTTGTTTACCAAAGCAAGCCTTTATTCTCGCAAATTGTTCATCTAAAAACACGCTTTTTTTCATGCAAACAACAATTTGCTGCGGTCATATGTATCTACAAACCTTCGTTTAGCCACGTTTGGTCAAAATAATTTCATTTTTAATTTTTACTACAGAAATCTCTAATTTTTCGTAAATACTTTCACTTCCAACATGATTTCATCTTTTTCGATTAATCGAGACTTCGATTATGTCCTTTCCACCTAAAATTTCATTCCCGTAGAATTATCTAAGGTTTCTTCTTAGTTCAGTGTACCCAAAATTTTAATAGGGAAGTACATTATAAATAGAACGAATGTACCTATTTTTCTTCTTCTCTCTCTATTAGAACATAAAAAATATCTTATATGTTTTTTTTTTTTGGAAAAGAACTTATAAATATATTTTAAACCAGTTAGTGATCGAGTACCTATATTAAAATTTTCCATACAGTCGCCAAAAAGAATTTCAGCCAAATTTGCTAACAGGAAATAATATCCTTCATTTTTCTGTAATACGTTTTTAAAATTTTCTTTAATTTTTCCCCCGACAGTGCTACTAACACTATTAATAGATATTAATAATAATAGATATTAATACATAACCATTCAAATATATATATATATATATATATATATATATATATATATATTTATATATATTTTCAATCTTCTCCACAAGATGGAACCATACTAGAATTAGTTTATTGGTATTATTGTAGTTTAATATAGATACACAATATCTTGTTGATTCAATTTTTGACGCAGTGATTTAGTAGAAGGGTTAAAAATTTATTATGCAAAGATATCTTTTGTTATCTATGACTACACTGACCAACTCGAGCTTTCACACGGTTGCATGAATATTTATTAAAGACGTATGATTTTTAGCATCGTAGCTATTGTTTGAAAGGGATAGGATTCAGGACGTGTACATTAATATGCACAAACAGTACTGACCATTACGTCATGGACACAGTAGCTACGGGAGATGTTTGATCCCCGATATATTCCGTGTATTATTTTTGAAGGGTTTATAGTATTCTTGTGAATATTGAAACCATTTATTGTTTGCGTATACATATTTACTTTTTAAATATCTCTCATAAGTTGTTTAACATCTTCTATGTTGCACATTAATAGACATTTTTACTTTATTGTACTAGAAATAAACTAAGCAGAAAGATACAAGAAATCTATAATCTCAGATGAGGAAAAAAAGGCTTATCAAGTAAACCACCTGTAAATATTCCAGTATCGTTTCCAATATGGGTTATTATTATACGGTGACGGATTTAATAATAAATAATCATCCTATAGATTCACTAATCCCTGTCTTATTGTCAAGTGTAGAGACTATACTGGGTGTTTCAAAAAGGTATGTCATAGATTAAATCACGCATTCCGGGGACAAAAATAAATTGATTGAATCCAACTTACCTTAGTACAAAAGTGTACACAAAAAAAGTTACAGCCCTTTGAAGTTACAAAATAAAAGTTGTTTTTTTGCATTATCTCCTAAACTACTTGACATTTTGTAATAAAAGTGGACACGTTACTTTCTTGTTCTAAAAGCATTTTTCATAAAAAAGAAACAACAAAATCTAAGCTCACAGAAAAATTATTAAGGGGGGTGTGCAGCCCTAAATCCCCCCAAACTTTTGAGTACGTTCAAATCAAATGAGTTTTGTGGCATCATTAGTTTAACACATTATTTTTAAATTTTTTTTGCCTCTATCACTTTTTTCAAAAAACAGTTAAATGAATTAACAAGTACAAAAAATGTCTATAACCTCTATAAATATGATATTACAACAAATGTTCAAAATGACCACCATTTTCTTCAATACACATTTGGTATCGTTTTAATAAGGAAAACCGAATGCGCTGAAAAATCATATTTTTCTGACGAAATTGATTTGCAGCTTCAATTATTCTAACCCTCAATTGTCGTTCGTCCTATATTGTTACAGAATACACTTTCTCTTTCATAAACCCCCAAAAACAAAAGTCCATGGGGTTAAGACCTGGACTTCTGGGTGGCCAAGAAATAAGTGCGTCACGACCCCTTCCAATCCACCGACCAGGATACTGCCTGCACAGGTATTCCCGGACTTCATTACCGTAATGCGGTGGAGCGCCATCTTGTAGAAACCACATATTTTGCCTTATTGCAATATTCACTTTTTCCAAATACTCTTGTAAATCGTTTGCCAAGAACTGCAAATAATTATCACCATTTAAATTATTTGGAAGAAATACTGGGCCTATTAGATTGTTATCCACAATTCCTGCCCAAACATTAACTTTGAAAGTCCTTTGGTGATGACTCGGTTTTTTGGCGTGAGGATTTTCGTCCTCCCAAATATGCTCGTTATGATGGTTTGTTATTGCATTTCTACTGAAGGTAGCCTCGTCGGTAAACAAAATATTTCTAATAAAATTAATATTTCGAGTGCTTTCCATTAACAACCAATCGCAAAATCCAATCCTTTTAGGAAAATCTTCAACCAATAACTCTTGAACCGTTGATAAGTGATAGGGTTTAAGCAGCTGATCCTTCAAATACCTCCAAACCCTTACGTGAGGAACATTTAGTTGAGCAGCTATTACCCTTGTACTTGTTCTAGGTACTTCTTCAATGATTTCTAAAATGTCTTCGTCAGTTGCATCCATTATTGGACGACCACTACTACCAGCAACTTGCGGTTGGAATGTACCCACTTCCCGTAAACGACGATCAATGGTCAGAAATAATCGTCTATCGGGTGTATTTCGATTGGGGTATTTTACTGCATAACGCCTTGCTAGCTGACTGATAGTTTATTGAAATCATAATTTAATCTGATCCAACGTACCCAAAGTTAAATGCATATCTGCCATTTCCTGAAATGTGTAGGCCATTGTAATATCAAAATTTTTAATATTAATCTTATTCACACAATAAATGATAGCTTCAAATTATTGACTATTATTGATGGAACTGTTTGTAATTATTGTATCCCTAGAAACTAATTGTAATTTTATGGCCAACTAGAAAAAAACTAATTTTTCGAAAAAGTGATAAGAGGCAAAAAAGTTTTAAAAATAATGTGTTAAACTAATCATGCCACAAAATTCATTTGATTTGAACATACTAAAAAGTTTGGGGGGACTTAGGGCTACTCACCCCCCTTAAAATTTTTCTGTGAGCTTAAATTTTGTTGTTTCTTTTTTTTTATGAAAAATGCTTTCAGGACAAGAAAGTAACGTGTCCATTTTTATTACAAAATGTCAAGTAGTTTAGGAGATAATGCAAAAAAAATTTTTATTTTGTAACTTTAAAGGGCTGTAACTTCTTTTGTGTACACTTTTGTACTAAGGTAAGTTGAATTCAATCAATTTATTTTTGTCCCCGGAATGCGTGATTTAATTAATGATATACCTTTTAGAAATACCCTGTATTTCTAACAGTAGCAAACATTTTATGTAAAATTCATTATTCACTACAGTTTTTTTTTTTAATTAAGCACACTCTTACACTTTACTGGGGTAAACGTTGAGGACATTTTTCATAACACAGTTATTAACGGCTCAAAAGAAAGTAAAGAAACTAAATTTATGATATTCTTTAAAATGTAATAGTTGTAGGAAATGTGATTATCAATATTCCGAAAATTAGAAAGCCAATATTGGAATATTCGCTCATTCGATAATGATTTATAAATGTTCCTTCCTAGAATTGACCTGCTTCTAATTTATATATATATATATATATATATATATATATATATATATATATATATATATATATATATATATATATACGTACATTAGTATTTTAGTATTTTTACACCTTTACCAGACTGTCATACTTTAAAAAATAGATTACTTTAATAAATACTCAACACTATGAAAACGGCTGAAAATTACTATAACAACGATACTGAGAACTTGACACGTGTTTGATAATTTTTGCAGCGCAAAAAGTTATTTCATTAATTTTCTGCGTCTAAAATTACACCAAGTCGAGATCATATTCGTTTGAGACAAGGTGACACCTGGAGCGATAGGTAACACCAATCTGCTAACTGATTTTAAAGAAATCCTACGTCATACGACGACGTAAACATTCAATTTGTATTTTTTTAATGTATGCACTGCATAAAATATGATAATAAACCGGATTTCTTTTTATTTTTTAAGTTTAATGGATTTCCAGTGACCTTCGTCGTGTTTTGTACGAAAAGCGTAAATTTCTGTAAACATGGGAAGTCAATATGTGAAGGATATCTAAGAAAATTCAAAGGTTAAGTCATTATTATAGGAAAACAACATTATTATCAAGAAAAATAACTAATTAAGTTGAAAATAAGTATTTACTTATATAAAATATTTCTTTTTTTATGCAAAAGCAATGTACAAATTGGGAATGTAGAAAGAATTACTAGAGACCACAAAAAATTTGTACAGTGAAAACAAAGTGTTCAGTATCACAGGAAACTTTGAACGACTACGTAATAAGAAAAGGGGAAGCAAAATACTAAAACCTGGCATTTACAATAACGAAAAAAATTAAACAAAGGTTAAGACAACTACGTGACAAATCCCCCGACTATGGAACCGTTAACCTGATAGATCACACATCCTGATAGATGCAAGGTGTTCTTCTGACCTTATGGACGTCAGAATCTACCCAAGTCCAAACATAGACAGTGACCACTTTCTTGTAGTAGCAAAAATCAGAGGAAGAATATCAAACTTACAGAAGGATAAACAGATGAAACAAGACAGAATTAATGCTGAAAATCTGCGTATTAAAACCGTTGCGAGAGAGTAATGGAGACAAATGGATGAGGAAAGTGAGAGGCTCAAGGCGGGTAAAAATCTGGAGGAACTTTGGAGAAAATGTAGAAACATAGTAACTCAGAAGGCAACGGAAATATTGGGGAAAAATCAACAGTTAAAGAAAACAAATGGTTTGACAAGGAGTGCTAAGAAGCCAAAGATAATAAAAATAGAACATACCTAAAGACAAATCAATCAGGATGCAACACAGCAAAGGAGGAATACCAGACCCTAGGAAGAGAAGAAAAAATATTACATATGATAGGGCCGCAATCTTTGAACAGGTGGGTTGAATTTTTCGACGAAAAATTTAATGACCATCATACAGATAAGCAGTAACAGATCAAAATGATTAAAATCTATTCAGCCCAAACGAAAGACCACCTACCACTAAAAAGATTGCCCAAGCCATTAAAAAGCTTAAAAATAATAAATCACCAGGAAATGATCAAATTAGCAGTGAACTCTACAACCTTGTTAACAACTGCTTACAAAATACTAGCAAATATTCTCTACGAAAGGCTACTAGTTTACATAGTCAGCTGTAGCAAAGCAGGCCGAAAAACCATACCATACTCCAGAAAAATCAACAATTGATCAGATTCATTCAATAAGACAGATCCTCGAGAAAACATTAAAATTTAATATTGAAACCCATCACCTATTCATCGACTTCAAGGCCGCCTACGACAGTGTCAAGAGAACAGTACTATACCTACCAATCAATGAGTGAGTTTAGTATACCAGAAAATTTTATCCGATTAACGAGAATGACAATTTCTAACTTAAAAGTCAGTGTTAAGACATAGGGAGAGAATTATAGAACCTTAAGATAAAGGATAGACTAAGACAAGGGGATGCCCTTGCTTGAATATTGCCTAGTAAAAGGCAGCCCGAGATACAAAAATTAGAGACGGTGGTATTATTTACAATAAATCGATACAAATCTTAGCATACGTCGATGACATTGACATTATAGGACGTAGCAAGCGAGATGTTTAGCAATATTTCCAAGAATTGGAAACGGCGACGAAACAGGTCGGTCTAGTCATCCCCGAAACAAAACGAATTACATGTTAGTTACTAGGAATCCTATAGCAAATGAGGAACGGGAAACAGTCATTTCTTTGAACGTGTTGACACCTTCACATAGTTTGGCACGCTAGCGAAGAATTAAAAGACTTTAAAACCCTACAAATATAGCATACTATGGACTAAAACAACAATTCCACCCCAGAAACATCCCAGAAAATTATTATATAAAAAATATACAAATATATATACAACTACAATTTTATTACATAAAAAACACTGCTGATGCCGGTCCTCACATATGGGGCAGAAACATGGACTCTAACGCAGAAGAATGAAGGACTTTTGGGAATATTTGAGCGTAAAATATTTGGAGCTATAAACGACCAAGGCCAGTGGGGCAAAAGATATAATTTCGAATTATACTAACTCTTTAATGAACCAGACATCGGTAACGTTCATTGAAATACGACGACTTAGATGGGCTCGACATATAGTACGAATGCCAGACAACACGATTGCTAAAAGACTAACCATAAGAATACTTGTAGGAAGAAGAAGTAGAGACCGACCGCGAATTAGGTGGTTAGATGGAGCTGAAACGGACTTAAGGGTATTAAAAATCAGAAGATGGCAACAGGTCGCCAGAAACCGAACAGAATGGTGACGAATCTTAGAGCAGGCCAGGGTCCACAAAGGATTGTCGAACCGAGGATGATGATAAGAAACCAAAGAACAAAAACTTCACCGTAGAAGATAAAATTGCAAATGATGTGTGTATCAGTGATGAATTTTTGGCGATCAACGTGACAATCTTTATCTTGTCTTCAGCAACGCGGAAAAGCTGCATAGATGTTGTGTTGAACTAGGTTCTGAGGTTCTTTAACCAGGATTTTCTTCTTCTTCCTGGTCCCCGTCTTCCAAATATTTGTGGCTACAGGATGGCATATTTGGATTCATTTGGCACAATGTGTCCAAAGCACTGTAGCTTTCGAGATTTTATGGTGTTCAGTACCTCTAGATTCTTCTTCATTCTTCTGAGGACTTCCTCATTTATAATTCTCTTGCACATATCTTCGTTCAAGGTCCACGATTTACAACCATAAAACATAACAGAGGAGCTCATGCGGTTGAATGTGTATCTAGCTTCCTCGATGCGCGCTCTTATCTCCTGGATGTTGTTCCATTCTTCATTTATTATGATTTCGAGGTAGTTGCAGAGTGTTCACTGTTTCTAATGGAGGTTAGTTGACGTACAGTTGACCTTCTGTTATCTTTTTCTTGTTATTAATTATCATGCACTTTGTCTTCTTACGTTTATCGTTATCATTCTGGCATTACAACCCTCCATGGGTACTAGCCTCTCAAGAATTTCTCTCCAGTTTCCCGTAACCATCCTCCGCCAAGCACGAATTCCCATATTTCTCATGTTTTCATCAAAGTTATCAAGGAACGTTTTTCTAGGCGGGTCATTTTGTTCCATTAAGAGGGGTTAAATAAGTTGAAGCATCGCTGGGTCAAGTGTATCGAGCTAAAAGGACACGAGACATGAGAAATAAATCGCCATTTTTTCAAAATTTTTGTTTTTCTTATGCAGGCTAAGTACTTATCGGAACGCCCTACTAAGGCTAATATTTTTTTTTTGCTTTCATTGACCCTGGAAAAAATTTGACAGGATTGTTCCAAGAGCCTTAAACAAGCTCTAAATAGCAGTAATTATAAAACTAAATATCAATCGTGAAGTGTACCTAAAAACAGCTACAGATCAGTTGGCAAAACAGTAACACAGGGTAGATAGGGGTTTTATCTCCCAATAAATTTTGGAACTGGAAATAGTGATTAAAAAATTGAAACAGTAAATTAAAAAGGTAAGCACACTACATTAATAAATACCAAGAAATAATTCTAAATATACATGCAACGTTATTATATCAGTCTATACGACGTAAAATAGGGCTCAATGTTTACACAGCTATATGAAAATATTTAGGCAATAAAAATGGATGAAAAAAAGAAACAGTAAAAAAGGAACACATCAAATAATAATTGGACAAATAAGAAGAGAATAAAAGATCCTTTATTTGACTTCTCTCCAGAAATACTTCCATAATAATTGTAATTAATAATGATATATTTAAGTACATAATTATAAATTTCATTGAATAGAACAACTACAGATGATAAACAATCTATATTTGATTGTCGTGATTGGACCTTGTAAATTATGTTTATAGAACAAAATCTTGCCACTGCATTCGAAGTTTTTATCAGAAATATACGGTACCGATGATGATGTGAATGGTCTGATCAAATAGACAAAATAATTATGTCAAAGATGTTTCAAAACCAATCCAAACAAGCGATATCGTTGCAACATTTTTGCATATTAACAAATAAAAACATTTTGAAGTTGTCAGTACACAAAGTACTGTTATCTACAGTCTTTAATCTAATATTGATATTTGCTTGACGTATACCTGTTGATAGAAAACATTGGAAACACATTTTTTGCATTATTGCGTGAGAATTTCAAATATAATATAGATGATAGTGTATATCCGTCCAATCACGTGAACGAATGCATGCTTCATGATCAAGTTATCGTAAAATTCTTTTGGATTAAGAAACGAAGAATAATTGCTTAGATAACAGGAAATTAGTTACATTAGAGTCTTCCAAAAATTTTGTGTGGTAATGATATTGCCATCAAAAGGCAACGTGGAATTACGTTGCGAAACGTACAAAAAGATAAAGTGCGTGAGGTACAAAATATCTACTAAAGAGTCAGAATGTACCCGTTTTTTATCATAGCAGAATTATGTAGAACATTTATAAATATTTTTATGAACATTTATGTCAACTTCAGTAGGCTCTCCAAAAACTTATGCAGACAGTTTTGACAAACACATTTGCATAGTTCTCATTTCTTAATTATTGTTGTGCTCACTATTGGTAGGCTGAATGACGGTTTCCGGTCGAAACGGATTCTTCGTTTTGTAATATATTTCAGTCGAGCCGAATATTTTATCTTAATGGAAGAAACACGACCATTAGTGAATACAATTAATTCTAAAATCATTTTTTAATAATAGAATGAACCCAAACACTTGATTCTTATATATATTTTCATTGTATAATAAATACCTATATTTGAAATTTGAATTAAGTTTATATCTAACCTAAGATAAAAATTTGAACAATTTTACATGTAGCAAACAGATTCTTTGCCTAATACCATCTTTCTCTCCACACACATAACTGATAGAATGAATACCTATTCCGTAATAATTATGCTGTTGAAAATGCATAGGTTGACATTTGTTTTAAAACTCTCGGTGCCAAGACTAGTTATCTATGGTGTTAGGGTTCTAGATATGGGAGTTAGTATAGATGATGAATTATATATATATATATATATATATATATATATATATATATATATATATATATATATATATATATATATATATATATACATATAAATGCATAGAGACTAATTGTTACTACGTGAGAATGTTCAAAAGAGAAAGCAGCTGATAAAAATAAACGCCCAATTGTATATAAATTCCAAATTTCTTGAATTTTTGAGGCATTGTCAAAGGGGTGAAAATTAGAATGTATCGAGATTGCAGCTGTTACCAATCGGTCACTATACATGGTAATACTTTTACCTGAAACCCTTTCAAAAGCACACTATAAAATTGTATATTTATTCTATGATGTTTAATCTTTAATATCAATATATGCAAATAGAATCTATTTTATATGACTTAGGGTGCATATATTTTTACGACTTTTCGCCAGATTTCCCACATCGGAGAATTAATCGAGAAATGTATAATTCGTAGTGCAAGTAGAAGGGTCTCAGTAAAGAACCGGATGGCCCTATTAAATCGGTGCATTCCCAGACTCGCATCGCGAAATCTTGGCTTGTCTAACCAGTTTGATGGTCATCTCCTTGACCAACTAACCGGTTTAGTTCTTGTCGTAGATTCATAGTGTATTAGTTTCATTCAATCAGATTCGCTATTACTCACCAGTGGGAAGGGCGCAGAATAGAGTTTTTAATTTAGTATTTATTTATTCCAACAGGGATATTCAACATAATCGAGGAGCTTTATTGTGAGAACGAAAAGTTGTCTACGCTGCAGAAAATGCATCTACTTATATACTTTTCTCCTTAAGCGTTTTAGGTTTAATATATGCATATTGTTCAACTAAAAGGACTCATGAGAAAATTATTCGACAAAGTAAACAATAACAAACTGATCGATGATCACAAAAAAAATAAAAATCAAAGATGATTTGATGATTATAGCAAATGTATACGAACAATAAAAAGATATTGTCAAAGTAGATATAAATATTCCGAAAAATGTACTCGTAAATTTACTCATGTCGATATGATACGATACAAATATTATTTTCTTCATACTATCGTTTACGATTTGATTTAGATACTAATCGAATCTAACAAACAAAAATCGAAGTAAAAACAATTTTTATATAAATAGAATGGAAAGGAGACTACAGTAAAATAAAAGGAAATGGTGGACAACCTGAATTCAATGCATTGAACAGAGGATACCACGCAATGGAAATAGATCTTGATTGTATAACTGGTCTGAAATGTATACTGTTAAATAAAACTAAAACAATAATAATATTTCCGTGATAATAATTCTTACAGTGATATGAGCAGCCCCAACTTATATGGATATACGCTCTTATTTGATAAAACCTGTTATGGCACTCACCTTACAAACCAGCTCTTCCTTGGTATTGATATCCAGACACCGATACAACGAACTGCCTTCAACTTGTTCGAACAACTGGTACTTATCGGCTATGATGGAACTCTGCAAGAGTCTTTCACTGTTAGTAGTACCCACAGGAACATGTCTACTACGATCAGAAGTCACTCTCGGCACCCGACATTGTGTATCGCGCGGCTGGGGCACTCGCAGTTTCACAACATCGCCCCCGGCAGAGGTAATTTCCAACGATTTGTCATTTAAACGACGAATACTTTGCGGAGGTTCTTGGACACGTATGTTTTGCATTTTTGAACGAGTAAGTTAAATCACTAAGTATCACCCACTGTTTTTAATAGATTAAAACAAAAATAAAAATGGTTTTGCGTTATCGGGAACTACTGACACTTATGGATGATGAAACCAAAGGTCCTGAAACAAAAAAAATCAAGCATAAGGCACTTTACACAATCTTCAAACAAACTATAAATATGTAGAAATACTTTATTCCTAGAATTGATAAGTATTGCTTCCATTGTTATTTATAAAACTTTGTTGTTGTTGACCAAATATTTAACCAAATCGAGTCAGCTAATAAAAAAATCCATAAGTTTTCCAGTTTTTTTGATAACCGAAGGGCATTTAATAGCTTCCAGCAATGCATGTATACAACTTAATAATAAAAGGAAAAGCTAAGTGCAACTACCTACTTGGGGTTTACATCAATCTGAAAACAAGTCTTCATACATCAAAATGATGTAAGCGTTAAACCCTGTCGCAGCTTGCCTTCTTCAAAAGGGTGAAAATAATGACCAGCCAATTTGGGGTAAATTTCACAAAAATTAAATGTTTCCCTTAAAGCTGTATCCCGAACGACAATACAAGTCTTAAACCAGGTACACGTGGGAAAACACATGTGCCCTAGCAGGTAGATATACGATTTTAAATTGGTAGTGGGTTGGGTAGCGAAAAGGAATATGTTAATGTTAGCACAGGGCGAATAAAAGATATCTGCGTATAATCTACCTATATATCGAATGGTTAAATTTGTGTTGCGATCTATTGAACACTATAATATAACCTTTTTAAATATCTAAAGGAGCGCCTCGTTATCAAATATCAATCGGGACTGAATATAAAAAATATTTAAATGGCGTACAAGGGACACGTTTTAGGTATATTGATTAAAAGTTTTTACATGACGGAGATATGCAGTGTCATGTTTCCTGGATTGTATTTCACAATATTGTCAAGTATGTGGTTGGCTTAATCAACCATATCACAACCACCCAATCAAGCTGACCTTGGAAGTAAAAATAATAAGTTTGTAGGTAGAAAAATACATAAATGCGCATTAATAATTGTGATTGATAAGTTGAACCAGACGTTTTTGACAAACTTACAGAGTAAACAAATAACAAAAGTGATGAGAAAACGCATATTATCATTATCTTTTAGCTGGAAGTGAGTAATAGTTCTTTGGAATCACTTGAATAATCCCCGTATAAATTTCCAGTGTGGTGTTTATGATTCTTCGAAATGTAAAAACATACTTTTCTTAAATAATTTCCTGTGTTCATTTAAAAAGCATTGCTTACTTTCATATAGTTAAAATGAAAAGAAATTTAAAGTTCATAAAACTCTAATTCCAAAGCTATTTTGTCATTAATTTGTGGCTAAATAAATATAGGAAAGCATTAATAATACAAAAGAATTTATAATGGAGGATAGGAACAAACTGCCATTTAATGACCGATAAGATCAAAAGACAAATGATAGATAATTTGCCCACTTTATTGTATACAAAAATAAATTAAATACATTTTGAATGAGCATTTAATTATGGTATAAACATTGTTTATTTCATACGTGCAGTACCAATATTAGTTATTATACGATAAAAATATTAGAAAACCCATAAAATCAAGATGATTACCAAATACTATTCACTGTCTGTTATCCAAAACTACAAGAATAAATTTAGCTTACAAAATATTGTAAAGTAATATGTATGGAAATTGTATAAACGTAACTACCAATAATTGTGTCACTTTAGGTAGGAGGTCTCTCAAGAAATTGAACTATAACTATGTTACACCCAAAAATGCGGCCATTAACAGAGAGTGGACACCTATTAATATTATATATGTAATATAATATACTCTTAATTTCAGAAATAAAGACACGACATTCGCCTGCATCCTACAAAATTCATGTTTGGTTATATCAATAATGTATTTAGTTACCGTAGACGGGGTCTGTATATATTTTGTATCATCACCGATATCTTATTTAATCCTCATCACACGGCTTGTGACGTCCATTGCTGAACATATGCCTCCCTCAATTGTTTCCAGTATTCTCGATTTTGTTTGATCTTAATGGCAGCTGATATAAAACAGATTATTTGTGGTGTAAGCATAATATCGTTTCAAATAATATGTTCTTATACGTTTTCTTTATAATATATTCTTATTTCAATCAATGTTATAGTTATTGTTGTATACCTATGTAGTTATGAATAACAATTTATCGGAAATATTTTGGTACTTAAACAGGCGCAACAATTATAAATGTCGTAACAGCGGATCGATCAAATAATTTGGATATTGCAACATACCTAGTTCAGCAATGAACAATACTATAAAGGTCGAAAAAATTAATTAAACAACAATGTCATTGGTGAAATACCATTCTAAGCGAAAAAAATAAATACTAACCTTGCTTGGCACTTCCAAAAAGGTAAAAACAAATCCTTGAAACAAAATTGCACAATAACAAAACCACTGAAACACTGCGCGATGTATTAACTGAAGGTTATAATTTTTCTGTTGGACGTGCACACAACAACATGGTCATCGCGTCACTGATAGTATTTTGCTTGGGCTGTCGTGAATTCTGAAATCCATTCCAACAATAGACGGCGTGGTAGGGACGGGACATGCGCGTAAGGATGTTTTTAGGTTTTTAGAGCTTTTCCGATTTTTACCTGAACTTCTAAGCTTTGGGAGCAAGGTGTGCTTCGTGCTTCGTCTCGTACCTTGATGATGGTGTACATTAACACACACCGAAGGACCGAAGGCAGAGTGAGGCACTTGAGGCAGCTTGCGGACCGGACAGCGGCATGATTCGCATAACTTTGCGTAACATGATTTTATTTAATAGTAAATAAGATTATTTTCGTCATTTCATGCAGCGTTATTAACTATATACAATATTTGGAAATAGGTATAATAAAATCTTTTTTGTACTTGATTTTTTTACAACTATTGTTTTTCTTTATCACTTTTAATAATCTACGGTTATTCTAAATTTACTATTTCTTTCTCATATCTATAATACCTATATTTCGTCATGTTTGACAGCACACTAAAAAGTCAAATTTATAATCAGTTAATAAGGTCAATTAGGGTAAATGTGGACAGGGGCAAATGAGGACATCGAAAATAAAATCGTTTATAAAAACGCTATGTTGAAATTGTCTTTGTATCTCCCTTCTATACTTAGGTGACATCTACCAGCAATCTACGAACTCACAATAAAAAGCTGTTATTTTAAAGCACCTGACACTGAAAGTTAACTTATAAAATATTTGGTGTATCGATTTGGTCGGCTGTTACGGTAAGTACTGTTACCTTAAAAATATTTAAAATGTTGAATGTTTCTCATCACAGTTGGCTTTAATTGATTAAGTAGAACATTTTTTTAATACTTGATTTAACTGCAAATCATTGTGAGATGTTTATTTTGTGTGTCCACAATTACCCCAAAATAATATGTACAAGAGGTAAATGAAGACAGAATTTTGGGGCAATTGCGGACGCGTCCCCAATTACTATTATACAGAGACTTGGTTTCTAGTTGATACTCATTTTTTCGTTACAGGTTAAAATAAATTGCAATATGGTAAGAAAATATATTAACAAAAGACCAGAGAAAATCTACACGGCATAAAACGTAAAAGCTGCCGTAAACGACGACAAAAACCACAACCGTTCTTATCGCTCTGCTGCAGAATATTATGGAGTTCCAAGAAGCGTTATATTTAATCGAATAAATAGAAGAAAAACTTCACTGGAATCTCTTGGCGCTGGTCGGCATAATGCTCTTTCAAAAGAAGTTGAGGGTCAACTAGAACAGCTAATTTTAGCGAGAGCCGACTTTGGATATCCCATGGATAAAGAAGAATCTTTCGTTCAAAGTTATTGTCAATATTCAAACATTTCCACTCCTTTCAAGCAAAATAAACCCGGTCAAGATTTTTATAAGAATTTTATGAATCGACATCCTCGATTATCATTAAAGAAACCACAAAGTTTGCAAAATAAAAGGGCCCTATCTTCTGATCCTTTTGTTGTAGCAGATCATTACAATAAATTACAACAAATTGTAAATGAAAATTTATTTATTTATCATTTCAAATGCCCGAGCTTTTCTTCAACTGCGACGAGTCTGGATTTTGTACGGATTCCTCCAAAATTAAGGGTATTGGCCAAAAAAAAAAAGCGTTTTATCAACCCATTCGTGGTACAGGTCGTGAAAATATATTAATCAACTGTTGCATTAGCGCTGATGGTTCTTATTTATCACCTCACATAATTTTTCAAGGAAGTGCAGTCTTACCAAGATGGACTTGAAGTGGTTTAGATTTTCCGGGGACCACATATTCGGCCACTCCTAAAGGATATATGGAAGAGCCAGTCTTCTTTAATTGGTTTGTTGGTCAGTGTATACCCCATGTGAAAAAAGTTAAAAGATCACTGCCAAATGTGGAGCCTGCTCAAAAAGCACTCTTAATGTTTGATGGACACAAAAGCCATATTAGTGCAAGACTTGTACAAGCTGCCCTAGAAAACCAAATAATTTTATTTCGACTTCCTAGCCATCTAACACACAGACTGCAGCCTCTAGATTTTTCTGTTTTTAGTCCTCTAAAAACAGGATGGAATAGAATATTACTCACAGAAATGAGAAAATGTTCGGGTGTTATCAATAAGAACAAAATGTCAAAAAAGATTTTTCTATTGACATCAAAGAATTATGGATAAAATATCTAACTCCGGATATCATCGTTCCTGGATTTGTTGGTACAGGTTCTTTGCCAGTGGACCAAAGTAAATTTCCAGAGGATGATTATGACCAAGTTGCGTTAGCTGGGTACAAATCTACCATTAAAAAACATATGACTGCCGAGGACACATTCAGTTTGGAAAATACTGATACCAGTCAAATGACTTCTGGTTCCAACGTTTCCATAAGCAAATTAACAAATGATAATGCCGCTAAACGAAATGTAATTTATTTCTTCGTAAATAAATTAAAGACGAATGTAGAAAGTTCGGTTACTCCAACACCAGCCAAAGAAAGACAAATACGGCTTAAGCAACTTCAATATGGAGAAGTTTTAACTTCCGAAGAGGTTTTAGAACGACTGCGTCAAGAAGAAGAGAGAAGAAAAAGTAAAGTTACAAAACGAAAAACAGGCAAAGAAGATAAAACTGCACAAACTAGAACAAAGA
The DNA here is from genome assembly GCF_040954645.1 of Diabrotica undecimpunctata. Taxonomy (NCBI): domain Eukaryota; kingdom Metazoa; phylum Arthropoda; class Insecta; order Coleoptera; family Chrysomelidae; genus Diabrotica; species Diabrotica undecimpunctata. Next base: position 88,961,359 of record NC_092810.1, read on the forward strand.
AAAAGGTTCTAACGAAAAATATTTCGGAAAGCGAATCTGATACCAACGAAAATTTGGAAAAAGAAATGCAAGAGAATATGAGACAGAGCGATATAAGCTTGAATTATGATACCAACGATGATACGCCTGGAAATTTTTTAGAAGGAGATGTTAGTTCGTCGAAGAAAAATACGATTGAATTAAGGCGAGAAAAAGAGCAGCGAGAAGAACAGATGTCAACAGATAAGCCATCCACTAGTAATATTTCCCAACTATCAGGCTGCAATGATAGTTGCCAAGATTTACTTAATCGTTATTTTACAGTAACCACTTCGAAAACATGGTATACGTTGGTCTGGTATCGGAAATTGTTTCCGATAAAGAAGTGAAAATGGCATTTTTAGATCGACTAGGAAGTACCTTTAGATGGCCAATGCATCTGAAGATTGAGAATGTAGCATTAGAATCAATTATAATGGAGGTATTTCCAGAAGGCAAAAATCCCGTAACATTATACCCTTCTACATTGGGACATGAACAAGCCTGGAAAGAGTCGAAGATTTCTCACAAATAGTATTGTTTTTGAAAATGAAAAAGACAGAAAAGATTTTATTTCACGTTCAAAGCGTCTATGTATCTATTGATACGTATTTCGCTTTAATAAAGCTCATCAGAATAGTTATTCATAGCCGTTCTTAACGTGAAAAATAAAAAAAAAATAAAATTCTCTGTCTTATTAGAAGTAACAATAACATGACTTCGTTATGGACGCAATAGCGACATCTGATAGAAACTATCTTACCGAGTATTGTTTTTATTTAATTTGTTCGTTTTAAATTTAGTTAATCACTTAGTTGACAATGTACCGTTTACTTTCTCAATAAACTAGTAAGAGAAATTATAGATTTTATTATTTTTTTATATGCATTAAATCATCAGCTTTTGTCTTCATTTACACATTTTATTTTATAGGTGAGTAAAATTGGGAAAAAATTGCAGTCTTCATTTACCCCGTACATTGGGGCAAATGAGGACATTGTACTTAAGATTTAAAAAAAATTATAGAGTACTTGCTTTACACAAATATATGTTGAAAGTCATAATTTCTTGAAGGATTATCTCTCCTCGATCACATAAAAATATACGAAAAATTTAGTCACACTAATTGTTCCCAAAATATCTTAATATATTTGAAATTGAGGTAAGTGTCCCCCATTACCCCTACTGACCTTAAATCATAAGGTTACAATTCGGAAATTTATTTACTATTTAGTAGGTACCTAACCGATCTGAAATATAATAATAACTATGAACATAACAATAACTCCAATATTGGCATGTGAATTTTTGATAATTTTGGTAATTACATATCCCACAACTATTACTACCTACGGTAGAGTGAGGCAGCTTGCAGACAGCGGCGTGTATGGTCGCATGATTCGCATAACTTTGCATAACATGATTTTATTTAATACATAGTAAATAAGATTATTTTCGTGCAGCGTCATTAACTAACTATAATAATATTTGGAAATAGGTGTATTAAAATCTTTTTTGTCCTTGATTTTTTTTACAACTGGTGTTTTTCTTTATAAATTTTAATTATCTTCGGTTATTCTAAATGTACTATTTTTTCCTCATATTTATAATATATTTCGTCATGTTTGACAGCACACTAAAAAGTCGAATTTATAATCAGTTAATAAATCATAAGCGTGCACTTAGGAAAATTTATTTACTATTTAGTACCTAATCGATCTGAAATATAATAATAACTATAGACATGTATAACAATAATAGTCCAGTCGTCAGAGAATTGACCCATAAAAATCATACGAACAAGCGGAATTTTGCAGAGAATATTAAAAATGTAGCTGAGATAATTTTAAACATAAATGTTTATAAGTATTCTTTGTGTAGAATAAACCGTTCTATTAGAAACAACACTTGAAGCGACCGTCGATTTCGCATGTCAGTTACTTGCGCGAAATTAATGTTCAATAAAATTTGTATCAGCTCGACGGTAAAAATTCAATATTATTTGATCCAAATGTCCGATTGACAAAAATCAAGATGCGTTTTAAAGACAAAGAGTGCATCTTTCATATGCAGTTTTTGTACTATGCCGAGAATAAACTCAGTTTTTATAAAGGTATTAAATAAATTAACGTGACGCGATTTTTTACTTGTAAGTATTGTAAGTACTTATGAGTATTGTGAGATCCATAAAATTGATCACTATCATTGACCAGTTGTAGTAACATTTCCATTTTTAGAGATCAATCTTTAAAACCTATGACATGAAATTTTAATTTTTAGTTGTAGTAACAAATATGAGGCATTTGAAATATGAATAAAAAACGCAGAATTTAATGTTTCACAGTACAAACGATCACACGTCACGGGAAATGTATTTAAGAAGACGGTTTTGGGTGTAGTTTATTGCAGACGTTTTGTTCCTTTGAAAAACGTACTAGTATAATTGAAAAAAAAAGTTTTAAATGTTTTAAATCGTTTGTTGTGTGAAAGTTTAAATCCAGCGTTTTTTAAGCATATTTCAAATACCTCACATTTGTTGCCAAAAATCAAAACTAAAATTTCATGCTATAGGTTAGGCTAGGTTAGGCTCTAGTAATCGAATCTTCATAGTGGCCAGTCAATGAAATGGAAATATTGTATTGATCTCGTGAGAATCATAAAAAATGGCAAAAATTGCGCCAGCTTTATTTATGTAACACCTGTATAAAACATGAGTTTAGTTGCGGCAAAATACAAAAACTGCATACAAAAGCTGAACTCTTTACATTTAAAACGCATCTTCATTTTTGTCGATAGGACATTTGGATCAAAAGATATCGAATTTTTACCGTCGAGCTAATACAAATTTTATTGAACATTGATTTCGCGCACGTAACTGACATGCAATATCGACGGTCGTTTCAAGCGTTGTTTCCAAGAGAACGTTTCATTCTACACAAAAATGCTTATAAACATTTTTGTTTAAAATTATCTCAGCTACATTTTTTATTTGGAACATTTTTTCTACGGTGTACAGATTCTTGGTAAATCGATTTTTTTTTGCGATTTTATCCCCCAGTAATGGGGGTGTCTTGACCTACGATTAGTTTACCGTGAGATATATTTGCTATAAAATATTATTTTATTAAATTAAAATAATATACGACAATTTTCATAGAACTATTTATTGCTTACTATACATGTTTACAGACTGAGTTCCGTTCGATCCTACTAAAAATACATTACAAAACTTTAAAAATTACAACTATCAATCTAAATAAAATAAAATCGAAAAATAATATGAACTAAATTTTAATGAGATGGAACAGGGGGTTTTAGGGGGAAGCTCGGGGGTAAAAGTGGTAAACTTTTTTGCATCTTTTTTGGGGTCCCAAAATTAATATGTTCGGCAAAATTCAGCTTATGAATTATGTTATGAATTATATTCTTATGATTTTTAGAGGTTTATTGGCATTTTCGTCTGACGACTGGAGTTGTAATATTTTTAAAATTCCTCAGTATGTATTGATATCCCCTAGTATTTGCTAAAGTAACGAAGAATAATTTTAGTGTATTTCATTCCCTATCCGTACGAATTAAAACACCGAATTCTTTCAATTCATCTTAGCGTCACCGAGGTCGAAAATAAACCATTTTAGAGTTTGTTTATTATTTCATAGATGTTTATTTTATCGGCATGCTTTGATAGTTGAACCGCTCGATACTGCGTTTTAAATAAATATTCCCGTTTAGTGCTGTGTTTATACCAAGTTAGGCGAATGAATTTAAAAGATAATTGTTCACTCTCGCCGAGGCGTTGTCAGAGACAGCTGCTTCTAGCGTTTGTCCAAATTTCACGTCGAATTTGTAAAGTTTTCTGTTTTTACATCTTTTCATGGAAAATGTGTAGCAGTGTAAAGTATAGTAGCAGTTTAATGGTTCAGTTACAGTTTTAAGTGACGTTTTGAAAGATATCCACATGTTCCAGTTTTCTGTTATTTTAAGAAGCCGAGTCTAAAGTTTGTGTTCCAGTGTCACTTCAAGCTCCCTTTTGTTTTGTCCTTGTTCGTTGTTCCAGACTATAGATGTAGTCTATTTGTTCGTGTGGCAGAAAGTGTAAGCCCAGTTCTACCCCCAGAAATTCCAGTGAAGTCTGGTTTCCACCCTCAGCATTTTTGTGTAAAACCCCAGTGTAATCCAGGTAACTTTTGTGTTTAAATTTTAAAGGAAAAGTAAAAATATACATTTTGATTAATAATTGCTTTCATCATTTAAAGAGATAATTTTTTATTTTTAATATTTTATTTGTGATATAAATTATAGCTCAGTAAGAATAGTAAGTGTTTCTCTTTGTTATTTTTATATTTACTTTTGTAACTATTCATACAGTATTTTTTATTGTCTATTTTTGAGTATTTTTTGTATTGTCCATTTTTGTGACTGTTTTTGGTGAGACACCATTAAATGTTTGATTTATTTCCCTAAACAATTTTTTTATTTATCTAGAAACAAAAAAGTTTATAACCCCTTTTTTAAGTTTCATTTAAAAAGACATATTTTGCACTTCTAATAATTATTTCAATAGTTACAACTAGTTGTTGTAATCGTTATAATTTGGCACCTCGAAGCGGCGTCCATTTTAAATTGCTAGAGGTCCTTCCTGTTGTTTTGTTTGTCCATTTGTTTCAAGAGATTCATGTAAGCACCCCTTTGTTTCATTTTTTGTAGTTGCCCCAATCCCACCCCTTTGCCATTCACTTATCCACGACCCAGCTACTCCAAATAAACCCTGAGTGCCGTTCGCATAAGTTTCGTTTATTTTGCTTGCCCTATCTCCACCCCAAGAGTTTCTGTCCCCACCTTTCAACTCCCATAATAATACCCTATGTGGTAGGCAAAATATTACGTTACAGAGTATAACTGAAATATTGGCATGTGAATGTAAGAATTTTCGTAATTACAGATCCCACAACTATAACAACCTACGCAAATATAAATTTAGTTATTTTAGTTTACTTTAAGTCATTAACGTATCGCAAATGTATTGAGAAAAATACTGTCAACGTTTATTCTGGTAAAGTGTATGGTTGAGCTTAATGAGCTTAATTTTCATGCACCCCTTGGGTACGATGGTTTTACACCTCGGGATTGGAAAGCGTAATAATCGCAGCACAAACTCGCCGTATGATGAACCACTTGTGTTGCACCTGTTTTGTGATTTGTCGATTGAGCATGTTGTAGGTGTACATATGTCTAAGTGTGCATGAATTCTGTCTTCTCATAATTTATTTGTTTCTGCTGCATCTTTAAGTCATCCAAGCCCTTTCAATCAATGAGTTCAATTTTTGCCGTATAAAAGTAGCAGGTCATTAGATATGTAAGGCATTCGTATATTCTAACATACATACTTCCGTTCATTTGTATTCTTCTTTTATTTATTATTTTCCAGTACTAAATTGGAAAGTATCATTGACATAGTAATCCTTTGTTTACTATAAAGCTATGTGTTTGCAAATTTTTCCACTTTTACTCTATAAAAGTTTTGACAAATTTGCCATTTTCAATAAGCACTTTATTAACTTTATTTTATAAACATTACATTATATAATTAAATTTCATGTTTGCACTTTTAAAAAGTGTAAACATGAAATTTATTTATATAAAGGTAATGTTAATAAAGTGCTTATTGAAAATGGTAAATTTGTCGAAACGTCAACCCAGGAAATAAAAAAGTCTATATATATATATATATATATATATATATATATATATATATATATATATATATATATATATATATATATATATATATATATATATATATATTGTTATGATGTATTGTTTGTGAATGATGAGCAATGAGTGTTTTTTTTAATAATATAATATATAGGGTTTTTATCGCGGTTCTCAAAGAATTAGTTTGTAAGTACTTTTTTTAAATTATCTTTATTATATCTATTATGAAACACATATATATATCTAACCTAGCCAATGTAAATTTAAAATAAACTATCTTTAAATTGAAATTCTTATGAAACTAATTAAATTCTATAGACAATGTAAAATTTAAACAAACTATCTTCAAAATTGAAATTGTTATGACACTAACTAAATTATATTAACAAAATTTTGTACCTTTCTGTCACTGAATGCCTAAATGAACTGTTTTCCACTATATAGATTATAATCACCACTCAAATGTCTTCTTCTCAGCTTCGGTTATCCTTGTTTTTGTGAAATTACTTTTTCCAATTATCAGCTTCCACCAATTTAAGATATTTTTCTTCACAGCATTTATAAACCACCAAGCAAACCAGCAAACAGCATTTATTTTTATTCTTCTTTTCAATATATCAATATCCAATCACCAAAAATATTATTTAATTTTAATATTCAATGAATACTTCTTCCATTATCATCATTTATACATAACATAATTTTTAATCTTCAATAATATTTTCTTTATACTGTTTCTTAATCTTGATTTAACTCACTATATTGAACAATTGTAACTGATTGACTGCCTCTAACTAATTTTCATACTAAAACTGGCCATCATAGTAACTGTAACTCATAACTGATTGACTAACTGAATGGACTTTCTTATTAAACTGCCATCTTGAATCCAAATCACGGGTATTTATATCTTTTCAATCTTCCAGAACCATCTGGTAAGAAATCATCTTCGATTTAGTTCTATTTCTTCTATCTGGATGTTCTCGAAAAAAGTATATGTTCGATCCACAGACATAACCATTATTTCCAGAATGTTCCACCGTAAACAAAGGTCAAATTCTCCATTCTGGAGAATTCTTTAATTTTCTATTGATAATTTTTTTGACATTTAGGCTTTTCAGATCAGAATATACACTTAAATTAGTAACTTAACATTCTAATTTAATAAACTACACATTTTAAACAACTATAACCCCACTTATATTCGTAAAATTTATTAATTTCTGTCTGTCACTTACTGTATAGTTGCTTGCCTATGCACATGGCTCACTTAAATATATTTACAACATTAAAATACAACTTTTTACAATTATTATATGCTAATTTCTTAAAAATGCCCTCACATAAATATATTTTTATAAAATTCTCTAGTATATAACTTATTAAAATAACCAAATACTTTTAATATCTAATATTATCTAGTATGTAATTTATAAATTATTTTCTATAAACACCAATCATATCAATATATATATATATATATATATATATATATATATATATATATATATATATATATATATACATATATGTATATATATATATATATATATATATATATATATATATATATTGAGATGATATTGAATATAGGAGAAAGAAAAATAGTGTTTAAAAAAAAAATTTATAAGTTATATACTATAGAATATATTTATATGAGGGCATTCTTAAGAAATTAGCATATAATAAGTGTAAAAAGTTTTTTTTTTAATTATGATATATTTAAGTGAGCCATGTGCATAGGCAAACAAATATACTCTGAAAGTGACTGTTAAGGGATGGTTGCGAATGTAGAAGTGGGGTTATTTATTGGTTTAAATTGTTTAATTTACATATAATTACGGATTTGAGGTAGTGTAGTTTATTAATTTAGGCTGTTTAATTTACATATAAGTTTATATTCTGATCTCAAAAGCCTAAATGTCAATAAAATTCTCGATAGAAAAAGAATTCTCTAGAACACGGAAGATAACCTTGTTTGCGAAATAGACTATTCGAGAAGATTCATATATGTAGTATGCAGTATAAAGTCAGACAGTTAGTTAGTAAGAAGACAGACACACTTAGTTACAGTTAGTGAAGTCAGTTGTTCAGTAAGTTCAAGATTGGTCAGTCAGAAGTAGGAAGAAAGTATAAAGTATGATCAGTATAGACAATAATCAGTGATTTAGTATTAAAATTTGATATTATTGGCAAGTATATTAGAAGAATATTGGTTGGAGATTGGAAGAAATTAAAAATGATATTATGATTGGAGATTAGTAGAAATGAAATTATAATAGTCATATGGTGATTGGATATTGGTGTATTAAAAAGAAGAATAAATATAAATGCTATTAAGAAGAAAAATATTTTAAATTGGTGGAAGCTGATAATTGGAAAAAGTAATTTCACAAAAACAAGGATAACCGAAGCTGAGAACGAAGACATTGAGTGGTGATTAAAATCTGTATAGTGGAGAACAGTTTCATTTAGGCATTCAGTGACAGAAAGGTACAAATTTTTGTTAATATAATTTAGTTAGTGTCACAACAATTTCAATTTTAAAGATTGTTTGTTTAAAATTTACATTGTCTATATAATTTAATTAGTTTCATAAGAATTTCAATTTAAAGATAGTTTATTTTAAATTTACACTGGCTATGTTAAATATATATGTGTGTTTCATAATAGATATAATAAAGATAATTTCAAAAAGTGCTTACAAACTAATTCTTTGAGAACCGCGATAAAAACCCTATATATATATTATTAAAAAACACTCATTGCTCATTAAAACATCATTCACAAATAATATATCATCACAATATATATATATATATATATATATATATATATATATATATATATATATATATTGTTATGGATCAGTTTATCGATCAGAAATAGAATAAAGAGTTTTTTTTTATTTTAATATACCGCGGGCATATAAGTTAAAATACATCCCTGTACTTATTTGTAATACTTTATTTTTAATAGTACTTATTTGTAATAGAATAAGAGAAGACATTGATCCGTGACGGAACAGTTTTTCCTTGAAAGACTGAGTGAATAGTGAAAGGACAATGGAACCCGTATAATTTTATAGATTTAAGAATAAACTTGTAATTGTATTTTGCGGTGGGCATTTTTCGAAAGTAAATAAGAATTAGATTTAGATATGAGATAACAAGAATTTGGAAACTTATTTTTGTTGAAAAAGGCAAAATTGTTTTCTGAAAAGTAATTTGAGTGAAAGTAGTTTATTTGTTTTAAATATTATGTTGGAAATTTTCTAAATCGAAAATAAGTGGGAAAAATGAATGCTTATGATTGGTTAAAAAGGAATGATGGGGAATGAGAGAGTTGAGAAGGTTTATCTGGGGAGATTAAAAAGATTATTATGTTACCGGCAGACCAGAAGAGAAGACGTGTTTTCATGTAGTCAATCGGAGTACCAGTATTTTCGTTTGTTAGTGAAAAAGGTGGAAGCTGAGAGCAGATCAAAAACGAGAAGATTAATACCTCTTTTGAGTCTGCATAGTCCACGAGATATAATTGAGAAAGAAAGGAGAATTTGTGAATAAAGAGTACCGGTCAAAAGAGGCTTGGGCTTGTGTTTTCGGAGGAGTAGTTTGCTGGTATGCGGTTTGGATGAATGCTGAGAACGGGAAAGATTTGATGGTAGCCGGACATAATCAATCAAGGAAGGAACTGTGGTTTGATCGAGAGGAGACATCATTGGTGTAAAAAAATAAAGGTCAGTCAAATAATTTGAATGAAAGAAAACTTTAAGATATTCTAAAGATAAAATCAAATATAAGCATATGAACTAAGATTCCAAGTTTTAAAAAGTTATTTTTTTGTGAATAAATTATATTTTATATGGTCAATTTTTTTTAGTAGATATTATTATAAAACAGATCAATAGATAGTTTGTTAATTAAAATTAAATTTAGAGTACCTATAGGAGTTTGTTGGGAAAGATAATTGCCCACAAAAAGTTATTTATTAACATTCACCGTATTGCTTATTGAAAATAAATAATAATTTGTGTGCATATTTATGTTGTTTTAATGTTAGTTCCGTTTCCTGTTCTATCCCGATTATGAGCAACTAGCAGATACTGAACCCACTAGAAGAGATATATAAAGTAAACTGATTAAAGTAAAATTAAAAAGGCACCCTGAGAATTTTTAATAGTAATTGAATTGTAAGACTCTGCATAAATTAGTGAATTAATTAATTAAATAATTGGATTAATTAAATTAGTGTTAATCAATAATAAAACATCATAAAGCAGATCACAACAATATATATATATATATTATCAAGTTTATGTTTATTTCCTTATTTTGAACACAGGTAAAGGTGATTTATCTAATATTATGCTATGCTTTTTATATTAAAGTGCAGCTACCTGAATTTGAGAAACACACATGCGGGTTTGTAAAGTGTTCTTTCTGCCCCGAGAAACCACCAGGCACATAAAAAGAAATCATACTAAAAGCAGACTCAAGGTGCGCAAGAGGGTGGACAAAGACCAAACATCAGTATACAGCAAGGTGCTATATCTTTTATAAAAAAAAGTTGAAGAAAACTCGCAGAGCAGATGTAAGCAACATTAGGCGATGTTAAGACTTTTGACGACGTGACTATACAAAAAAATCGAAAAAGAAGACATCTGCCATGTCCTTTTGTCCAATAAATCAATGGTGCACATACCGTATACAGTTGGATTACTAGGAAAGATCATTTAGTTTAATTTTTAAATAATAATTTTAAACAAATTAAGTCATAAAAATTTTTAATTGAAAAAATAACAATATAAACTAAGCAAAAGATACAAAAATTTATACTTCATTTTATAATATGCGAGAGTGTAGTAGCCTTATTATATATTATATTCATTAAATTTTTCTTTCTTTTTAATCACACAATTCACTTTATCTCTCTAATTTTTTGCAATTATGGTTGTCAATGAATGCTTTCTATGTTGACGGATATCTTAATTGTACTTAAATATTTTATTATGTTTCTACTTTTGTCTTTCATTTGTGCCTAAATGATATCAACTCTATAACATCCAGGGTTGTTTTTTATCTGTGTTTGGAAACAATATCCTCTGTCTGTGTTTCTATAAGTTCTCTTCTCATCTCCCTCCACATCCACTTCACCTCAACTTCTGCGCTCGACCCTTCCTTAACGGATATTTAGTTTTGTGATATCGTGGTTTTTGTAAAACCGCTCTCTGGCGGTTTGGGATCTTCTTCTTTCTTCTTTCAGTACCCTGTCCGATTATCGAACGTTGGCGATCATATTGGCAATAATAACTTTGTTTACGGCGGCTCTAAATAAATTAGCGGTGGTCGCTTGATACGATTCTCGGATATTTCGGAGCCAGGATGTTCTTCTTCGGCCTGGGCCTCTCCTTCCGGCGATCTTACCCTGTATTATGAGGTTTAGAAAGTTATACCTCTCTGGATGTCTCATTACATTACCGAAATATTGTAACTTTCGAATTTTTATCGTTTTTGTTATTTTTGTGTTCTTTTTCATTCAATGTATAACTATTTCATTTCTTATTCGATTAACCCAACTTATCCGCAATACGTGTCGATAAATCCACATCTCAAAGGCCTCCAACTTTTTGATTAATGTCTCTGTAAGGGTCCAGCTCTCCATACCATACAGCAATGTGGAGAATATGTAGCAGCTTATTAATCTGATTAAAAGGTAATATCTCTATTAATTAGAATTTTCTTTAATTTATAGAAGGCGGCTCTGACTCTTTCTAACTTTATTTCATACGCTCTGATGTTCGTTGGTTGTATTATAGAAGTATCATTCCGGTTTGGAATAGTTATGTTTAAATCGACGAATATTAATTTCAATAACAATTGGATTTTGTCAATTTTTGGAGTGTCGTATTTATTATTATATAGTACATCTGATTTCTAACTCGGTGTTCATAGTCAGAAGATTTCCACATATACAGGCGGTGAGGCTTTAGTTTGTAGTTGAGGTGTAGTTTAAAAAATGTGTTTATTACAGAGAGTTGTTTCGTGCAAAAATTTATTAAGCGATCTCCTCTGTTGTTGCTGTCGCCAAGTGCAAAGTTTCCAACGACATTGATGCTTGTTATTTTGCCTTTCTTTGTGAGTTACATAGCCATTTCTAATTCGAAGTAGAATTCCTCAATTTGATTATTTTCTTTATCTTTTGTAGGAGCATATACTTGCATCATTACTCTGTGAAAGGTGTTAGAACCATCGAGCGCTCCAAGATGTGGGAAAAGTCGATGACCGATTTCTGGATATTGGAGGAAATGAGTGTAGCCAGGCTGTTACAGTGGTGCTTGTCGATATTACCTGAATATTAGACTCAGTGTTTTGTTTTTCTTTTCCCGACACTGGGCTCACGAATTTGATCATAAACTAATACAGGAACACACACTGTTCAGGCCTTCACAACGTCTCCATTTGCCTTCGATTCTGCGTAACATCATAGAATGTTGTGCTTGTTCAAATCTCACATAATAAGCTAGTTTTATTAAGTTAAGTGGGGGCGAAAATGTAAAGGACTGACTTAAGCTTTGTAGTATATATTATGGTGCATTTATATATTTTAATGATTATAATTTCTATAATCTGTAAGTTCGTTGTTCCCACGGATGGGACTATGGTTTGAGTTTTTACAAACGCCATATCTTTAGCAGTGATGATACCTTCAATATTTACTTTCACTACTATCCGTGTTAGTTCTGAGAAAACAGTTGTGATTTTGTATTACTGTACATTTGTTTTAGGATGCCTCTAGTATTGGAAAGATTGGCCTTCTATAGTTTGGTTCAAGATATAAGAAATTTGACCTGAGGCTGGTGGGGAGTCGACCGCAGTATTATAATAATGGACAACACCTATTGATGTTACTAATCCCTCAATTGTCTTTGCGACGGGTAGCAATAGTTTTGGAACAGCTTACTAGGACCGGACTTTATATTATTTACAGAACTGACTCGTTACCTATCAGTGCAAATAAATTGTTAAAATTAAAATTTCTATACAATGCTTCGTATTAAAAAAAATTTTGCTATACACGAATTAGTCATATTTGCTTACTCATCTTATGGAGTTAGAATATTATCTGTTTTATTTCGTTCTCACTTTAAATAAAATGGACTTTCGATAATGAAGCTTTCTATCTTTAAATAAAAGAAAATTAAAAAATTATTAGCAAGTATATTAGTTAAAGATAAAGTATACTTCTTATTATTATTCTATAGTTTTACACATTATAATTCTCGTGCTAATAGGTATTTAGGTATAATTAGGTATTATTTATTTTTCTGGAAAACATAATTTATGAAACATTATGAAAGGGGGCAAACATATTTAAGTTTGACATTTGCACATTCAGGCAGTTATTTTCTTGCATTTAGATCGGTGGTTAGGTAACGACTATTCAAGTAAAATGTCAGGAATCCGTGAAGCTAGTGCTAAGTGTAAAACACGTTTACATTTATCTGATGATGCCAAAGAAATTATTAGGAATGTTTATCAATAAGTAAAAGAAGATAATCCAAGTTCAGAAGACGGTAAATTTCTCATCAAGGCAACATCTCGATTGACAAGGACGCCGTATACAACAGTGTGGAAAATTGTTACAGATAGAATTCAACCTCGTAAAAAGCGGAGTGACTTTTCTACATATAAAGCAGTAAATGAAAAAGACGCTGAGGTAATTAGAAGAGCAGTTTATAATTTCTATTCAAAGAACCTAGTTCCAACACTTAGTATGATCTACGATCAACTTGTTAAAGACTATTCTATTACGTATTCGCCTTGTATTAACTGGAGAAATAAATAATTGGATGCTATATCTAAATTTAGAGATGAAGGAAGTCCGATATTTTATCTGGATGAAACATGGTTCAACACCCACGATACTGCTCAAAAAGGTTGGACAGACGACTCTATTAAGTGTGCACCCAATTATCCAATTAATAGAGGTCAGAGAATAATTATTCTGAACATTGGATCCAAAAATGGCTGGCTTGGAGGAGAAAGTTTTTTACTATCGGCAAAAAAACATTAAAGATTCAAAGCTGGATTACCAATGAAGAGTAATTTGTTTAAGGAATGGTTTGAAAAGAAAGTGTTGCCAAATTTTCCTCCAAAAAGTGTCATTGTAATGGATAACGCGACGTATCACAGCGAACAAATTAAGAAAATCCTCAGTGTAGGCTCGACGAAAAAACAAATATCGGATTTTTGTATGAAAATGATTTGTACTTTGAAGAAACATATACAAAAAAAGAAACGTTGGAAGTTCTTCACACAAAAGTATTTGAGAAACAGTTTGTTATAGACGAATTAGCTAAACGTGATGGTCATATTATATTGCGATTACCTACTTATTACTGTGTTTTCAACCCTATTGAATTAATCTGGAGCCAACTTAAGGGAAGTTTACTGCGAAACAACGATGTCCCAAATTTAGTGGCCAATCGGTATCACATGTTGTAAAAGAAATAAAAAAGATTTCCCCAACACTGTGGCAAAATTGTGTTTCCACATGTTATAAAAACGGATCATTACAGAACATTAACCTTACATATTAAACGAATAATTATAACTGATTCTACTGAAGATGACAGCGATAGTGACATAGAGTTGTAATTTGTAATTATTTTGTTCCATCTAAACTTCAAATTTTATTTGTATTATGCTATTGTTTCTAATTTTATTATGTTATCTTTTTAATTTAGATTTTTACTCCCACTCTTTTAATCTTTTACTGTTATTAACATTATTTTCCTTAATTTCTTTAATTTGTTCATTTCTCTTATTTCATTGTACATAATAACATACCTATAACTACATAGATATAAATACGTATTAAATATATGATATGATATTTACTTTTATATTTATTGTTCCAAACCTATTAAAGTATTACATGTATAATGTTATACTTGAACTTTTTTGTTAATTTTAGCGAATCCGCTCCTGGAGGGTCTGTTGTTTGTTATTATAATACTAAATCGGTAGGGTGATCCCACCAGCGTCAGCAAAATTTCTTATATCTTGACGGAAACTATACTATAGTTCGTCCCAAACCCTTCTTTCAGTGCGTCATAGTTGATCCAATTCTCTCTAACACTTTAAGCTAGAAGTGAGAAAAAAACGTGAGTCTGTGACTATTATACATAGAGCTTAGAAAATTATTTATCGTAAAGCTAATTCTACGGATGTGTAATTGGTTGGAGTTTAGAATACGCTAAATAGTAAATACGCGCTAAATACGCTCCAATCAATATAATATAATATAATTTGACGCAGATTGTCTCGATCGTCACAGTAGGTACTTTCACAATGTCAACTGATAAAATGATAATTGTTATTCCAGGTTAGTATTATCAGACATTTTACAACTGTCAACTGTCAAATTTAACTAAAGTGTCATGCAATAATTCTCGACATTCTTAAAGTCCTATATGACGTCAAAATTAGTGACGCACTGAAAGAAGAGTTTGGGACAGACTGTAGTAGACGTTTCTAATGGACATGGTCAATAAAATTTACTCATCTACAATTATTGTGGTATTATTGATTTCGTAGAAGTTTCTTTCATTTCCTACAATATTTTTTAGTACTGTGTCACATGTGTGTCACATTGCCAGTTTTGTTAAAAGTTGGTTAATATGTTTTCGTTATATTTTACGCATTAGTTCACTTTTTCACAAGGTTTTTTGATAAGTGACACGTTTATTTTATGGTTCTGAAGTTTTTTCGGTGACATTTTACTTTTTAATTATTGTATTTTTTGAGAATTAACCACAAATTCAATTAGAAATAATATGTTGTTTTATACCACCATCCTGTCTTTAAAAAAACTCTATCATCCAGTAATTCGTCATTCGTTATCAAAATCATCTTAACAATAATTACACTCTGAACTTTTGTTTATTGCAAAATATTTCATAATTTATAAAAAGTCTACCGAGTCAGCTGATTGTTAAATATTGTAATAATTTTGACAAACAATACGCAGTACTTAAATATTTTCCAACATAATGTTAAAACGTAAACAGACGATATTTTAGGAATTTGAATATTAAGTACTAATTTTTATACACACAATTATAGTAATAAGACGTGATCGAGACAACGTAGTGAAATATTTCAAAAATGTAGAAATGACAGATCCAAACTTTGTTTCTTTTCTTAAAATGATAAAGATACAGGCGACGTGGTTTCAGACCCATCGTTATAAAATTAAATAAAATTAATAGCATGATAATATTGTTACACTTATCATGCTAATACTTTAAGTGAATGAAAACTATAATCTTCAAAAACTCAATTACAACTGTTCTTCCAACTGTCAACAATATTGTTTATATACATTTTCTGACGTTCCAGACTTCATTAGACATTTTAGGATTTTCGATGGTATCTTGAATATTCTAGAATTTTAATACTTCTTTTTTCGTCAATGGGGAAAAGAGAAGAAGTATTAAAATGGACAGTTCCGCATACTCACGGAACTGTTTTAATATTGCCCCCTCCTTTATAGTTCTTCTTCTTCTTAGTCGTTGACCTGATGCAGGTATCGTGATATCATGAAGCTATTAGCTAAATTTCCCAATGTTCCTCCACGTTTTTCTATCTTCTGCCATTCTAGCACATTCTGACAATGGAGCGCCAATGGTAGCACCAATATGGTCCGTGTATCGTGTGGGAGATCTACCTCTATTTCTTTTGCCTTCTACTTTTCCCTGGATGGTAAGTTTTTCAAGACCATTTCTTCGAAGCACATGTCCAAAATAGCTTATTATTTGTTCTGATATTTGTGTTCTTAGTCTTTTCTTTATGTTTAGCTGGTCCAGTATTGATTCATTTGTTCTTCGGGCCACCCATGGTATTCTCAGCATTCGTCTCCAGCAGTACATCTCAAATACATCTATGTTCTTTTTGTATTTCTCAGTAAGGGTCCAGCATTCCGATGCATAAGTAAAAACTGGAAAAACTAGACTTCTTACTAGTCTCATTTTTGTATCGGTAGTTATTTCATGGCTTTTCCAAATTTTTGTTAATTTTGCCATAGCGCTTTTTGCGATTGCTGACCGCCACTTTATTTCTTCAGTACAGCCTCCTTTGTTGGTTAATAATGAGCCCAGATACACAAATTTATCTACAACAGCGATATTGTTTATCATCATGCTTATCATCATCTTTATAGTTATTCGCCTCGAATAACTGGACTATCAGAGAACGAATGAAGCCAACAGGGTGGATCAGTTCCATGGTATGGCGCTTATCTCTCGATATGAACTACCTTGGGTTTACATCTAGCTGAAAACTGGATGCGGTAGATTAGATCGTTTATTTTCTGCAGGATGGTGTACGGGCCTTCCCAGTTTCGTTGAAGTTTCGGACAAAGTCCTTTCTTACGTGTGGGATTGTATAACCATACTGGATCACCTCTTTCGAATTTCGAATGTTGTATCTGTAAAAACATCTCGAGCCTGGCCCTGGTTTTACCACTTTGAAGTTTTAAACTTTTACATGCAGATTTGTAGACTTTTTTCAATTTTTCTTTTAAATTTTGGATGTACGTCAGCGATGACCATTCTTCTACGCAGGGAGGCAATCTTACAAAAATAAGATCTTGAGAAAGCTTCTTTTCGTGAACTCTTCCGGTGATCATCATCGCTGGAGAATAACCGGTTATTTCATGTTCGGAACTTCTATAGGCTAACAGGAATAGAGGAATTAAAGTATCCCAGTCTTTTTAATTATTAGCGACAAACATTGAAAATCACATAACCAATAATATCCATAATATATAATCATTATAATCCAATAATATCCTGTAAGGCTGACGACACACTTTCGGAAGACTCTCTTCTCTTATTTAGATCTTATCTTTATCGTTGCTATAGCTGATGTTTCTCATCTTCTTCTTTCTTGTTAATAACTGCTCGAATGTAACTCTGTACACTATTCTTTTCCTCCGTATTTTACGTCATCTTCACGATTATCTCTCTCACAGTCACAGAGTTCATACCTATTTCTCGATACATTCCGTTTCTCTCCACTGTCCAGATATTACTCTCCAGCATTATGTGAGTAACAGTGTCGGAGTATTGACAGTATAGACATTTGTCTGTATTTATCTTTCTGAACCTATGAAGATACGAAATAAAACACTCATGCCCTGTGAGCACTTGCGTCAGGAAGTAATTCAGTCGCCTGTGACCATAGTCCACCTAGGCACGGGATCAGCATCTTAGTCCACTGGGTAACATCTTCCGTGTTGTACCACTCTTCTGGCCATCTTTCCATTGATCTTTCCCTTTCTTCTTTTTTTATGGCTTTCAAGGCCGTCGCAGATACAATTCTATAGGCGAATGCTACTCGCAAATAGACTCGTTCTGTCTACTTGTATTATGAGCCCCTTGTAGGTCAGTATCTCTACCGCCCCACTCCAGACTGGTGCCGCGTAAAGGATGATTGACTGCACAAAACCGCGTAGGGCTCTCTTTCTTTTTGATTTGGGTCTCCCAATATTAGGCATCACCCTCCCCATCGTAGCCGCACTTTTCGCTGCCTTCTGGGATACCACCCGTATATGCTCCCCCTCATCCTCCATGTTGGTGGTGTAGCGTCACTCCCAGGTATTTGACGCGTTTCTTTGATGTTAGCTGTGCCCCTGCACATTGGAGTTCCATCTCTTGTTTATTCAGTTAACCCTTCAGAATGATGGATTCGGTCTTCCCTGCTGCGAGTTCCAGTCCGTGATCTGTCATCCACTCCTTCACGACGTTGCCCGTGTGACTTACCCGAAATTGGAGATCCGGCTCGTTCCGCGCTACTATCAGCACAGCGAGATAATCCGCAAAGGCGAAGGGGGTTATACCTTTTCCATATTCGCAGTTCAAAACCCCTTCATACGCCAGGTTCCGTAGCGTCGGACCCAAGACCAATCCCTGTGGGACTCCAGCCATTACCTAAACGAGCGTGCCCTTCTCAACCATGATCCTTCTCTCGGAAAGGTATTCCGGCATCACATTTATCGGATAAATAGGACAGTCCCTCTCCTCCAATGTCCGCATTAACTCTTTCCACTGCAGAGTGTTGAATGCATTTCTAACATCGAAGAGCAGCAGAGCCGCCCAACGGTGTTCATCCCCAATGTTGTGCAAATCCTCGATTACACTCAAAATTGTGTCAATTGTGCTCTTTCCTTTGCAGAATCCGAATTGTCTTGGGGAGAGGCCTCCTGATCTCTCAATCGTGTCGGCGATCGGTCCTCGCAGCATCCTCTCAAACAACTTCCCGATGCATGGGAGGAGGCATATGGGGCGATACTTCTCCCGAGTTTTGTGAAGTAATACCAACCTTGATATCCTCCAAGCCTCAAAAAATGTCTGTGCTTCAAATAATGCATTCATTTGCTCCAAAAGTATCCTATGTATCTTGAGTGAATCTAATGCCCCGACTAATTCATCCATGGCAAAGGTCCGCTTAGCCCCTTCGTCCATCCACACTCCATGCCATCTGCCGGACGGAAAAAGATTACTTCAAGATTTTTGTCTAGTGGCATTTCGTATGAGGGGTACGCATGACACTTTTTCATTGCGTTCCTATATCCCTGACCAAAGATGCCCTCATCCAACTTGTCACACAGTTCTCTCCAGAGCCTTTTTTTTCTGTAGAGTTTTCTTTCGTGAGGGGTATTCTATTTCGATTTACTGGATTTGCTCGACGACAACAGAGTTTATCCCAGCTCTGCCTCTTACCTTCGTTTCCTTCTCCACATGGCTTTGCATTTATCTCTTAGCTCTTTGATGTCCGCACTCAACCAGTATGACTGCCTGCTCACCTCTCGACGACCTATTCTACTGCATTCTATAGCTTCTTTCATGACTCGTCCCAGGTTTCCTACCGTTGGCGTTTAACACCATATCATGCTTACTCTCAATTTACTGAGTTTCTCATATGTCTTCCAGTCGTTCCCATCGCCGCATTCGATTACGTCCATCCCGGACACAGGAACCTTGTTAGTACTTCCTGCTCCGGTTATCAAGAGTCCGATGTACCAATGTTCCGTTCCGGTATAGTCTGGCAAAAACAACCAAGCTTTTATTTTTGATAAGAGACAATGTACCTGTCTGACTAATAGAGAAGAAGAGAAGCTAAGAATAATAGAAACTAAGATTCTCAGAAGAATTATTGGACCAAAAAAATCCAAGACGTAAAGTTTAGATAATTACTTAATAACGAAATAGATAATTAGATAAATGGAGAAGATATGGCCAGAAATATAAAAGCTCAAAAGATGAAATGGCTCGGGCATGTACAAGACGAGAAGAAGATAAATTAATAAAAAAAATATTAAAGTTGACATTTACAAATACAAGACCTAGAGGGACGCTTAAGTGCAGATGGCAAGATCAGGTCAAAGAAGATATTAATAACAAAATAAAGGTACCCAAATTGAGAAAAAAATCGGAGATCCCCAGACGGATACGGAGAGATCCCCACGAAAACCGAATCAGAACTCATTATTAATGGGCGGCTCATAGTCCTGCACAGGAGTAATAGACTCGTATATTATATAAATATCTATATATATATATATATATATATATATATATATATATATATATATATATATATATATATATATATATCGAGAAAAGGAGTACGACCGACAATCCAATATAAATTAAGGAACACTCGAAGAGTGGTGGGTTTTTCGGTCAAAGTGGAGAAATAAAAGACGAATCTATTCATCTATTTATTGAAGACGTTTTGCTTCCTAATCAGAAAGCATCATCAGTTCATCTAAAAAGAACAATATGAAAAACCAAACATCCATGGAAAAGTTATTGTAAGTGTGTTACCTTAAAAAGATTGTGATAATGGACATTATAATATTATGTTGTATAGACAATTAATTGGAACTGAATACAGTTTACAAATTAACTCAACTTAGCACAGCAAAAGACATGTGGTAATGGTACATGTATATAAAACATATGTGAAAAAACTTAAGTAAAAAACATTAATTTATAGAGAACCAAAAAGATCATAAGATGCTCTTCCAACAGTATAATATTAGTTAAATTTGATTTTAACTTTAGGTAACATTATTAAAATTGAATTATAGAGATATTTAAAAAAAATATATAATGAAGTTACCACTCTGTGTCTGTCTTATAATTGATAGATTCAGTAGTTTTATTAATGTGTACCATTTCAAGGAAAAGTCGATTTTTATAATTATCAATAACCATTTAAGTAATATTTACTGCAACGTACTAAACAATATATGATATGATAGATCTTAACCTTTAAAAACAAACTCAGTAATCCTCTATAATAGTAACTCTACCTATAATTTTATTTCATTTCTAAATATCAGTATACAAAATATATAATGAAGTTACCACTCTGTGTCTGTCTTATAATTGATAGATTCAGTAGTTTTATTAATGTGTACCATTTCAAGGAAAAGTTGATTTTTATAATTATCAATAACCATTTAAGTAATATTTACTGCAACGTACTAAACAATATATGATATGATAGATCTTAACCTTTAAAAACAAACTCAGTAATCCTCTATAATAGTAACTCTACCTATAATTTTATTTCATTTCTAAATATCAGTATTACAATAACTGACTACTTACCATCAATTACATTTTATAGATCAATTTACCATGTTCCTGATTCTTTCTCAATTCTCTAGTATTAATTCCATCTTTTCATTTTATAATATGGATAATATTGTCATAATAATTGTTTTAGCTTATTCACTAAAAATTGTACAATGGGAATTCACTTTATAAAATATTGCGGTTACCATAACTCCTAAATAAATATCAAACAAAAATGTCATTTATTTAGATATGTTAAAAAAACTTAAATTTTTACTCTTATAGTTGTAAGTATTGAAAGATTCACTTTGTTGATATATATAATAATTATTCTAATAAATTTCCAGTTTTCTCATGAAGAAGTCACAAAATCGTGACGAAATATTGAGACATAGAACAAATAGAGTTTTATTTCCTACAGACCGATTGCTGATACTATAAATCAATATTTAAAACAGTACGGTCGAAAATAATTTAAAATATAATATATATTATTTATATATATATATATATATATATATATATATATATATATATATAGTATATAATATATATATATATATTGTATATAATATATATATATATATATATATATATATATATATATATATATATATATAATGCTGGAATAAATCGAAAAAGAAATATCGCTGGAATATATCGCAAGAAAAGAGGAATACAATAGATTGTATATCAACCTCGTAAAGGAAGCACGGGATAAATCTTCGACTGGTTCAACAACTATCCGACGTGATTTTATTTATTTAATATGTAATATAACTTTCAAAATTAGACATTTATTTTGCCTCTCGCCTAATTTACAACCCATAGAAACAAGAATTGGGCAATTTACTTTATCTACATTAATGAGGGTACGATTAAAAAATATTTAAAGAGTTGTTTCCAACAAGGAACTCTCGACTATTAAAAACAAATATTGACAAATAATATTGCTGGCAGTACTTGCAATGTTATTTTTAAATTTATCTGTATCACGACGTGAAGCAATACCTACTTTATCTGTGTAAATTGGGAAAAGTTTTTATTAGGATTCGCTGATAATGAGTTTCTTCAGCCGCTTTGCGTAATTATATATTTAGAAAACAAAAATACAGATTTACGTATTAAATCTGCCATGAAGGAAGATAAAGCAGGGTGTTGCGGATTGTGCGTTGTGTACACATTTTTTATTCTACCTTAACACGTTGTATACATTTCTCATTTATGTCACTTTAATTGCTTGTTCAAAATATTTCTGAACATCTTATATATAATATATATATACATACATACTATATATGTATATATATATATATATATATATATATGTATGTATATTAATTAGGCTAATGTTCATTAAGCTATTAATTATGTTCAAAAGATAGGGCTAAAAGAAACTACAACGGTAAAGGGGGTTTATTGTTTCATATGGTCAATGGACTCCTAAATATGGAAAAACCGCTAAATACTATCATTTAAAGGGGTGCTTTTTTAAGAAAAGTGTGAATTTGTCCCTA
Source organism: Diabrotica undecimpunctata (assembly GCF_040954645.1). Taxonomy (NCBI): domain Eukaryota; kingdom Metazoa; phylum Arthropoda; class Insecta; order Coleoptera; family Chrysomelidae; genus Diabrotica; species Diabrotica undecimpunctata. Next base: position 88,984,264 of record NC_092810.1, read on the forward strand.
TACACTAAATTGCATGCGGGTGAATTCTATGCAGTTTTCGTACATATACATCTACAGAAAAGTTGTTCAAAATTAAATTTCCTATCGAGATATCACCTTAGTCAACATTTTTTTCTTTTTTGCCCATAACTTTTTTCCATGGTCGTATGTGGTATGGGTATAGGCATTGCTTTTTTTTTGGGAGGTGAGAATCTTCAAAAGACCGTCAAGGAAGGTGTCCCTGGTGTGTCGAATTCAGTCCGACACGCTGCACCTCGTGCCGAGACCGCCTACCGATTAAACTCACCCTCTCTTCTGACCCGACGACCTTAATCATAGCTCCCCCTAACACCCCGAGCGTGAATTCCATGGATTGGTCAGCCTCAAGGACGCCTCCCCTCCCAGGCCCCGCACAGCGAAGCGACCGAGGACGGAAAAGAGGGCGGCCGGGACGCTCCCCAACCCAAGATGGAACCAACCATAAGATGTCAGTCGGCAGTTACGAATAACTCCAGTCTTTCATACCTTCATCTATTCACTCTTTCACATCCACCCATTCATACTTCCTCTCATTCAACTCCAGTCATTCCTTACTTTGATCTAAACACATTTAGATGGGGCAATCTGTGTAGGTCGAATGTAAAAGGTCCTTCCCCATTGACTGTCCCCATACAGAAAAGAAATAGTCTGAAAAAAGGAGATGATAAGAAAGAGCAACGATAGGATTAGAGAAGAGAGAAAGAAGAGGAAGGATGAAATGAAAGATAGGAGAGAAGCCAAAGAAAGAAGAAAGAAAAGATAGAGAACATAAACAGGAAAAGGAAATTGTAAATAAAATTGTTCAACGAACAATCACGTATAAATAAAATCAAATAAAAAATAAAACTACGATAAAGTAAATAAATAAATAAGACTATGATAAAATAAATGAATAAATAAATAAGTAAAACCGTGTAAAAATAAAATAGGATAAATTAAATTAAGCAGTCAGTGTGGTTTGGGTGTAAAGGGTCCTCCCCCACTGACTGCAATTTACGACACAAGACACGTTAAAAAATAACTATACGGTCATCCTGTCTGCAGTCGCCTCTCTTTTTCTTCTTTATGCTTTATTGTCTGTGTGACAAAAGCAATGATCAGGTCGAAGTCATGCTTGTTATTAGCTTTATCAATTAGCTCGCGAGGCTTGCCTAGATGGGATACCAGGCTCAGCTCCAGCTCGGTACGCCCCGCGTGATCAGCGGGGCATACGAATACGACATTCCGCGCATCATCGACCACCCCGCACTCAGGGCATAGATCGTTCTCGGTTTTTCCTATACGATGGGTATATTTCCTGAACGATCTATGCCATGTCAAAAACTGCGTGAAGTAATAGTTGACGCGCCGATATCGACACCCGTACCACCTCACCGAGTGAGGTGGTACGGGTACCTCCGGGATCAGGGACCTCGCCCAGGTTGCCTTCCCGACTTCGGTTGCCCATTCTCTCTGCCACGTCTCTAGACTTGTAGCTCTTTCCTGTGGCCCTCTACCTATCGCTCCGTTGCCCCTTTGGTACATTCGGACTATCTCCCTGGCCAATATGTGCACCGGTGCAGAACCAGCCACCAACTGTAAGGCAATGGTTGATACAGTCCTGTACGCACTGCACAGCCTGATCAGGGGTTTCCTCTGAGCCCTAATAAGCATGTCTATATATTTTTTCATGCGAAGGACCTCGTGCCACACTGGGGCCCCGTATAGTATTATGGACAGTATTGATTGGAGCGTGACTGTCCTCTTTTGGGATTCGGGCTCACCGATGTTAGGCATTAACTTGTTTAGTGTTGAGGTCCTTTCTTCCGCCTTCCGACATGCTTCTTGCACATGCTGTCCGAAAGAGAGTCTGTCATCGAAGGTTATTCCTAAGTACCTGACTGTCCTTTGGGGTCTTATTTCGGAGCCTTGATATTCGAAGATTATATCGTTTCTTTTTCTTGGTCTCCTCAAGAATATTACTTCTGTCTTTTCTACTGCTAGTTTTAGGTCGTTCTTCTCTATCCACGCCGCGGTCGTTCTTATCACATTATTTACGTATGCTATCGCTCTCACTCCTATCTTCTTGTGTATTTCTAGTACTCCGTTATATAGTATGTTCCAATGTTCCAACGAAAGGGTCCCAGGACTGACCTCTGGGGTACTCCCGCGGTCATTTCTTTCTTTTTCTTCTTGGATATGCATACGGATCTTTCTGATAGGTAGTACTTTATTATGTTGGACATATACTCTGGAGCCCCAAATTCGACGATTCGGTCCACTATGAGGCTCCAGTTTGCTGAATTAAAAGCATTTCTTATGTCCAGCAAAACAAGGACCACCCATCTTTTCTTGCTTGTCTTAGCCGCATTCCTTATCCAGGTTGCGGCATAGACTGTCGATCTGCCTTTCAAACCAACAATATGGAATCCGTATTGTTGGTTTGAAAGCACTCTCTTATCTTCCAACACGCCCTCCAGCCTCCTCTTGATAAGTCTTTCATAGAACTTACCAAGGCAGTCCAGGAGGCATATTGGCCGATAAGAGGCTACTAAGTCGAGGGGTTTCCCAGGCTTTAGCAGTAGAACCAAGTTCGCTTCCTTTAAGTCCCTTGGAAACTATTGCTTCTGCAGTAGGTCGTTGTATATTCTTCTGATCAAGTCTGGTTTCTTTGTTGCTATTACTTTTATTGCTTCTGGTGGCAGCCCGTCAGGGCCGGGAATTCTCCTCATCTCCTGACCAGCGGTTTTTATTTCCTCTTCCGTGAACTCCTCTATCATCGTTGGAAACATCTTTATAAAATTTTGAGGATCCTTAGTAGGGAAGAGGAATTCGGCTGATTCCATCCGCTGGACTACGTCGAGTCTATATGGGGCGATTACCTTAAGCGTCTTCATGGTTATCTTGTACGCATCGCCCCATAGATCCTCCTTCAATGCCTTTATCAGTGTCTGCCACTTTTTTCTCTGCTTTTATTTTTTTGTTTAGCGTTTTCTTTAGATTTTTATATATTTCTTTAAGCTCGAGGCTGCCCTGGCTTCTCGTATAATTCATTCGTGCTCTGAGGCATCTCTCCCGTAGACCTTCTATCTCATCCGTTCACCAATAGGGGGATTTTTTATTATTCTTTCTCCTCACGGTGGCCAACTTTACTGCTCTTTCTAGTGCTCTTCTCAGTTGGCCAAGGTCAGAAATCTCTTCTTCACTGATCTTTCTGACCTCCGATAGGTACGTGGTTTTGTTGAAATAAATTTCCGTATGTCCTATCGTCCGTCTTATTTCCCCTTTAATTTTTATTTCATATTGTATATACGGGTGGTGGGTGAATAACTGATCGTCAAGGACATCCCACCCGTGCACTTTCGTGGATAGCCCTTCACTCGCGAACGTAATATCGATGTGTGATCGGCTGGCCCCCTTTACGAAAGTTGGTTTGTTATTGTTTAATTCTTGAAGGCCAGCCTGGGCTATTCATTCGTTCCATAGTTCCCCCTTTTCGTCGTTTATGGAGGAATCCCACAACCTCGACTTCCCGTTGATGTCCCCGGCGATCAACACTTCTTTTTCGTTCGTGGCGACGCTCATTATTTCGTTTACAATTACTTTGTATCTTATCATAGGGATATTTGGAGACACGTAGCATGCCAGGAGGCTGAAATCCTTCAGTTTGATAAGGATATGATTTCCTCCTCTGACAATACTACGCACCCTTAAACCCCTGTTTCTAAAAAGCACCGCCACGTTTTTCCCTTATCCTGGACCCAATCACCGGATGACGTTATCTTTTTGTTTGGTTCCGGGACGATGAGCAGATCTGTTTCTAGCTTGCAGGCTTTTACGTGGACAAGATCTTGCGCTCGGCGGGATCTGCCCACGTTAACCTGCAATATCCGTATACCAGGTTGATCTTTGAGGGCCACTTTGGTTCAGTTCCCAGAGGCTGTTTCTGCATCGGATTCACGGCTTTCGAAAACGTTAAAAGCCCTAAAAACTAAAATAAATAAATAAATTAATATAAATATAAATAAAATAAATAAATACGGTATATAGATGAAATATGTATAAATAAAAGAATTCAATAAATAAAAGTAGTTCGGTAAAATTGAAATAACTAAAATAAATTAAATAAATAAAATAAATTTTGTAGATATAAAATAACACCTAGGTGGGCTGTATATGGGCCCACCTACGTTTTCCAAAAAGTCTATTTTATGTTTCTTTGGCGTGTTTTAAGGGTTTCTCTCTCCTCCTCTGCCGTATACAAGGGCTCGGTAGGACGGACAAGCCATCCTGTCCATCCTATGCCCTTCTTCTTTGCACACGGAGCAGTATGGTTTGCTAGTGCAGTTTGCGACTTGCGTTTTTAGACAATTATAACAACACGCGGCCCTGCTCTCTTCTTCACATTCGTAGTTATTGTGCCCGAACTTTAAGCACTTATATCATCTAACTGGGTTGTGTCTCTCCATTATTGGACACCCGACCCATCCTATTTTTATTAAGCTTGTACCTCCTCAGCTCTTCTGCTCTGGAGGGGTGTACAACTATCGTAGCCACCTGTTCACCATATCTATTGGTTCTTAGGGCCTTAACTTCTATCTCCTCCACAGGAACGCCTGTATAGTTCTTTATTGTTTTTTTAAACTTTCTTCACCAACCAATGGGTCCAAACTCGTAATCGTGAAGAAAGTCTCCTTTCTTCGGATTGCCGTGTCCATCCCGTTTATTTTGCTGTCCAGTTCGGCCCTCAACTTAGCTGCAGCCCCTCTCCCCTTTAACTTTACAAGTAGATCTTCCCCATTCGTTCTTTTTAACTACTCCACTTGTACCCCGATCTTTTCGATGTCGATTTTTTCTCTCATTTCGTTAAGAACTTCGTTATATTTCTTTCCTTCCATCTTTATAAGGAGAGCTTCCTCTTGTTCCACTCTCCTCTCTGCACTGAATTCCTTCCCTCTTACTAAAATCTCCCAGGATATACTATATCTTTGCCCTACATATTCGAGGGTTTTCCTTATGGTTTCCTTATTCAGGTCGTTTGCGACTACGACCCACATGACCTCTGGCATTTGGTTCATTTCTTTCCTTATGTCTTTTATAGCCTTTTCTGCCAGCTCCCCCCCCCCGTTCTTTGTCTAATCTGGCAACGAAAGTACACCACATCGTTTTTTATTTGCTTCTCTTCTATTCTATTTCTTCTAGCATCTCCGCTAGGTCCTACATCTTTAATGATGCTTTCCACACCTTTATCTTTCGCGTCTTTTTTTGTAAATATTAGACAGTTCTTTTTTTCTACTGTTTCTAGTAGCCCCGCTTGTTCCCACTTTGTCTTTACATATACTTTCTCTTCCCATTTACTGTCGCATATACTCATAAATGAAGGGTCTCGTGCAAAAAGGTTGCAGCTCCACTTTTAGGCGAATTTAGTCACAAGTCCCTTTATCGATCGGTGCAAAAACGAGGAAGATAAGTTGATTTATTTGGATGTTATACGGAGTGTATTTATGCCTCTTTTATCAATCCGGTGCAAGAACAAGGCAGCTACGGAGTTGCCTCCTTTTTGCACCAAATCAGTTGACGTTTCAGCCGCTTCGATGCAGCACCTGTGGAATGCAGTGTATAGCGAGCGTGATTTACCTCGTAATTTTAGTTCGTTCGGTAATTTCGACGAAGGTACGTGCATTTTTAAGTACTACATTGTAGGTACAGTTTCCTGATATTTAAGTATAAGTAAGTATATTAATATGTAATATAATCATAATGAGTATAAGTGCGTACGAATAATATATACAGAAAAGCAACAGTTTCAAAACATTTATTAATTTAAAACTTTATTTTAGGTTCGACATAAGAAATATGTCACGCAGCAGTAGCCCAGTAGAATCATTTGACGATTCTGACAATGATCCTGATTTTTGCCCGGATAACCCTGGACTTAGTGTTAGGCGTTTTTCCCTATTTACTTTAAGTGCTGAAGTTTCATCACTAATTGAGAGTGACTCTGAAAGTGATGATGTTTCACAAGCAGGAGACAAAACTGGAAAAAAGTTAAGCAAGAAACGATTTAGAGATGAGAGTGCATGGAAAAGAAACGTGGCCAAGCAAATGAGAGCTGAAGGAAAGCCTTATATAGGTTTGAAAAATAAAACAAAAGTGTGCTAAAGAAGAAAGAAAAACGGGTAGTGACTGCTAGTGTAAATTTAAATGTTTTAAAAAATTTGACGACCGTGGTAAGCTTGAACTTCTGACAGTTTTTAATGATATCGGCAATAAAGAAAAGCAAGACATTTTTATTGGGGGACAGATACATGTTAAAAATGTTGAAAGACGAATGTCCAAGTCTAGTGGAGGATTAAAACGAACATGTTCTTGTGTATACAATATTAAAATTGGCGCATTAGAACGACGAGTGTACAAAAAAGCTTTTTGTTCACTATATGGTGTCAGTAAAAAAAGGGTAGAGCTTATTGTCAAACATTTGCATGATAGTATACCTGCCCCCAGAGATATACGTGGTAAACACGCAATTCATCAAATTGATTCTCATATTCAATCGTTTCCAAAAAGAACGTCTCATTATAGTCGGACAAATAATGAAAATAATTTTTATTTGAATCCTGAACTAAATATGAGTAAAATGCATTAACTTTTCCTTCAAAAATATGAACCGGATGTTAAACCTAAAGTCACTTATGACTATTTTTGTAGACATTTTGTAAAAAACTACAACTACTCTTTCGGTAAACCACGATCTGATACATGCCAAAAGTGTGATAGACTGGATAATCTTTTATCTGGGGAAAAAGATAAACAAGTAATAAAAAATCTAAAACTGGAGAAAGAAGTACATGAAAAGAAAGCAAACTATTTTTATAAACAATTAAAGGAAGATATTGCAAAGGTTAAAACAAGCAACAATCAGGCTGAGCTATTAGCATTTGATTACCAGCAAAATATGCCCCTTCCCCATGTACCCAGTGGAAATGTCTTTTTTAAGCGTCAGCTCTGTGAATATAATTTTTGGATTTATGTAGGAAGCGTCGATCGGATAGCCAAGCGGGCTGGGCGGCTGGCTTCTCCTTCGCTTCACTGCGAGAGATGTCAGTTCGATTCCCAGCTCGGTGACAGAAAACAAAAAGGCTAACGCAGCAGTTTAAAATTCTAAAATGGATCTGCGGCTTAGTCTAGAATATGCTGGTATCTGATCGGCCTATGGTGGAGCAGTACGGCAAGAGATAAGGGCTTGCGGCTCGGTGATACTCCTCCATAGATCCCTACCGGAAGGGCGTGTGCCGCCTAAATACCGGGTATATATATATATATATATATATATATATATATATATATATATATATATATATATATATATATATATATATATATATATATATATATGTAGGAAGCACCGGAAAATCTTATTTCTTTATGTACGACGAAATAGTCGCAAAGAAAGGACAAAATGATATAGTGAGTTTTGTGCATTATTTTATCAATCACTACTTAGCGCCAACAGTGACAAAGTTATTTCTCTACTCCGATAACTGTTCCGCGCAAAACAAGAACCAGACATTCACTCAGTATCTCTACACTATCACGAAAAATAATAAGTTTCTGCAAATATTGCACAGATATCCAGAACCGGGACATAGCTTTCTTCCGGGTGATAGAAGTTTTATCTTGATAGAAAAGGAGAAGAGAAAGCGAGAAAGGATTGTGTTTCCAGAAGAATGGGTAGCATTGGTCAAAAATACATGTTGCAAGTTTGAAGTACCTAGTTTGAGTTAATCAAGACATGATTCTAAATTTTAGTGACCAATTCCTCACGATTTTCAAAAAAACTGTATTTAACAAACAAAATCAAAAATCTGCAATCTCTTCCTACCGTATTATGGAATATGCTGCAGATGGTGTTCAATGCAGCAGTCTCGCTAGTGCCTATCTCAATGAGAAATTTTCTCTTGAAAAACCAGGAAAAAACCTGACTCTGCCTAACCGTGAATCACGTCTCTACTCCGGGCCATTACCGCTGAAGGCTAAATTTCTGCATATTAAGGAACTACCAACCTAATACGTACCAGTAGACTGTATGCGGTTTTACGAGGGGCTTAAGTGTCTAGGAGAAGAACAGCCCAATCAGTCTGAAGACAGTTTCACGGATGTTTAATGTATTTACTTTTACAAAGTGTGATAATTGTTTAACTTTTATACATTAAAATATTTAATAAAAAATACTGTCTTCTCATGTAATAGTGCATTAATACGTACCCAATGCAAGAACGAGGCAGCTCCTAAGTTTTTTTTATTTTTGCAACCTTAACGAAATGACTCAAAATTGTGAAATTTAAATACAATACATATTCTTTACCATGCTAAAGCGTAGTATTTAGAGAAATAAGGAAAAATACATATTTTTTAAATTAACCAGTTCTTACTCTCTCCTGATCATTTTATAATAATGGAGCTGCATCCTTTTTGCACCGGACCCTTCAAATGTTCTTTTCCCTCTTCCCATGTTTAAGGCCCTTTTGATTTTTCTTGTTCTTGTTTCTGCCCCTCTTGCTCCTCTTTTAGTTTACTATGGTCACATTTTAATTTGTGTTGGGTTTTTTCGGTTATACTATTATCCTCCTTTTTGTTGTTTGTGGATTTCATAATCCCTATCAATTTTTTTAAATCGGTGTCCACCTTCAGCTTTTTTACCTATTCGCTAAATTTGTTAAATATTTCTTCGAGTTTTGTATTTAATTCCTTCAATTTCCTTTTTATTTTTTTTTGTTTTGTTTCATTTAGAAACCTTATGCTCTCCTCCAGCCTTTCCCTCTTGAGGTTATTTATCTCTCCATGCTTCCAGCTGTTCTTTTCTTCATGTTTATCGTCTCCCCCCTCATCGTCTAACGGGAGAGTGGCCAGCGCACTCCCCTCGATATTCTGCCATACGTCTTTAATTTTTTCAACTTTCACTTGTGGTTGTTGCTCCTCTATCTCTTCTTCATCGTTCTTACTATCTTCTGTAATTTCGTCTCCTACTAATGTCGACTGCTTTGCAACAGTCGACCTATTCTGTTTTTGTTGTTGCTTGTGTCTTATTATAAGTTCCCTCTCAAAACTATTCATCATCTCTCCTGCTAATATTTTTTTCGAGTCGTCATGCTACTGTTCTTCCCTATTCTTTTTTTCAATTTCCTTTGCATTGTCATTGTTCACCCCCGTCTGTTTTGAATTTTTTGTATTACTCATAAATGGTCCCACGAGCCGGGACGTGCTATACATCTGGAGCGGCAGTGCGCCCTTACCGCGCTAAGTCTTCGATACTTCGGGAGGTCGCCAGGTATCCCGAAGGGATCGTTTGTGATGCTCTAACCCTAGCATCTCTCATATCTTTGGCACGATGCCTTCCACCGTGATGGTGGGGAATTTTTATTGAAGTTTACTCCTCTAGGCTTTTTTTCACGGTTGCCTCCGGACGCAGTGGCAGTCTGTGTGATAACTGCTACCTCCCCTGTTACGTGGAAATTGGAACAGGACGTGTGCTGGGAGAGGTGACGGGTGGGGTAAACATGTCTGCTACTCATATGGAATGTGTTGAGAGAATATGTCTTTTTTTTTGGGTGGACGAGATTGAACATTGGGATTGAGTAGCCATAGGAGGGTTGGTAGGTAGTTGTGTTGCTGAAGGCGAAGGCGTCGCATCTGCTCGGGACACTGAGACTGTGTTTGGTTTCACTGGTCGTGCTCCCCTCACAAACTAAGGGACTAAGACCAATTACTCGGCCCTCTTACCAGCGTCGAGGAGAAAATTACAGTCTCAGAGAGGGTCGCAAGTGGGCTGTGGAACGGAAACCATCGATTTACCAAGAATCTGTACGCCGTACAGAAAAATATTTCAAACGAGAAATGTAGCTAAGATAATGTTGAACAAAAATCTATATTAACCTTTTTTTTGCAGAATGAACCGTTCTCTCAGAAACAACGTTTGAAGCGACCGGCGATTTTTAAAACCAATTTTTAAAATAAAATTTGTAGCAACTTGACGGTAAAAATTCAACAGCTTTTGATCAGAGTGTCCTATCGACAAAGATTAAAATGGGCTTTGAAGAACCGTAGACTTCTACTGAATGACATTTTTAAGAGAAAGGATAAAAGTTTTTTTCTGTATAGCAATGCCTATACACATAAACCGCGAAAAAAAGTTATGAGACAAAAAAGAAAAATCGCGTATGTTCCTGTGTTTTTTCTTCGTTTTTTGAATATATTTTTGTCAAAAAACAATTATTTTTACTTTAAAAAGTGACTTTTCGATAGAAAATTTAATTTTGAACAACCTTTCTGCAGATATATATATATATATATATATATATATATATATATATATATATATATATATATATATATATACACTCAGGTGCAAAAAAATCGATCCATGGGTATTATTTGTTGAAAAAAGAAAGCGTTTGAAGATATTAGTTTTAAATCGGTATATATCTAAAAGTATATGTAAGATTAAAATAATTTTTACAGATTATCCAAAAAAATCATTTATTTATAGAGACATACGCCAAAACTCAAAATTACAAGAATATTCAAAACTTTCTGAAATTAAGAAAAACATTGATAATAAATCAATATCTAGTGTTTCCCCCTCGGGCCCTTATAACAGCCTGTACACGTCTAGGCATTGAGGTAATTAACCTCTGAATAATATCAGATTGATCCAATTGGTCCCATATTTCTTGAAGAGCCGCTGTAAGTTCAGCCAAGTTGTTTGGACGGGGTACTCGTGCTCGAAGACGTCTACCCATCATATCCCATAGATGTTCTATGGGATTGAGATCGGGACTGCAAGCTGGCCAGTTCATAAGGACAATTCCCACCTCCTCTATATATTGGTTGACGATTCTAGCACGGTGAGGACGCACGTTGTCGTCCATAAAAATAAAATTAGGTCCAATGAAAAGAGCAAAAGGTACCACATTCTGATCTAAAATACTTGTTATGTATCTTGCAGTAGTCATAGAACCTCTATCTATAACAACTAAATCAGCATGGGCTTCTGAACTGATACCAGCCCAAACCATAACGGAGCCCCTCCGATAACTTATTCTTTCCGCAATATTACATTGAAAATATTGCTCTCCGTGTCTACTCCAAACCCTCTCTCGGCCGTCTGGTGACTTTAGACAAAATCTGGACTCATCTGAGAACAATACATTGCTCCAATCTGCATTACTTCAGTTTTCATGATTTCTTGCAAAAGCAAGGCGAGCTCTGCGATGTTCTATGGATAGTATTGGAGATAGGGCTGGCCTTCTGGATATTAAATTACCTTCTACAAGTCGTCGACGAACTGTCCATCTGCTTACATCCACATTTCTCACTTCGCTCAGACGATTTGCCAGTTCAACTGAAGTTAGATGCCGATTTCTCAAACATGATGAGACCAGAAATCGATCATCTCTTTCGGATGTTACCCTTCTACGACCTGATCCTGGTCTTCTTGTGAAGTTACCGGTGTCGCTAAAACGCCGAACTGCTCTTTGAACCGAAGATCGCCTAACACCCAACATTTCAGCTGCATAATATTGGCTACGACCATCTTGAACTAAAGTCACCGCCCTTGCAGCGTCTGTCGGAGATAAAGACATTTAGGAAGGATAATTAAATTAAAATATAACACGTTTTGAAAATAAAATCATTACACTAGTATGGTTGTTGAATTAAAAACAACATTCAATAAATATCTACTTGCTTCAGACCCTTTTTGACAAAAACCTGAAATACCAATTTGTTTTAAGAAATATAAAAAGCAATATTAAAAATATTATTTTATTTATCGTATACGAGAAACCCTAAATACCTAAATTTACATACGTAATTTAATGTCTCTAAAATTATACAACTTCAAATAAATGAGAAAAAAGGAATGGATCGATTTTTTTGCACCTGAGTGTATATCTATTATTAAGATCTACTTTGACTCTATTAATGTTTATAGATGTAATCTACTTCAATAACTTAATCAATTAATTATTTCATTAATTAATTAAATCAAAACATAAACAAAATATAAATCTCAGGGATGAATGATCCTATCACTACTTACTTTTGTGGCTTCAAATATTTCTCAGTGGTTTCCTTATAGGGATAGATAAAAGAGAATCAAAATAATACACATATGGATTTCAATTAGAAATTATAAAAATCGTTTATTTTATCAAAACGGAAATCGATATTCAATATTACAAATTTTATTTATTCTCCTATCTTTATTATTTCATATAAACATCTACAAAAAAAAAAGAATTTTATTTCTCTTTGTCTTCAAATTTTTTTTAAATCAGTAACTGTGAATCTCTCTACTTCTGCTTTACAGAATGTTCTCGATGTTCAATTTTCTTGATACCTATATAAAATGTGGTATTTAACACGAACAACAATACATTCATATCATAACAGAAAACAAACTAACCTTTGCTGATGATTCTACCATGTCTTCACCCCTAACACGTTTCCTTACTTGCTGGTGTTGCGATCAAAGGAAAACTCGTCCACGTTTTCCCAGAACGTCTCTGCTCCTCTGCTAAATTTTGTTCTCCTTTTTCTTTAGTGCTTCGTACCGTACTCGTGCCGGCTTTCTCCTGATGCAATCTTTTAACTTTTTGAAGCACTTAACACAATAATGGATACTTTAGACTCAAGGATTTATATCATCTCTCCACTTGGCCTATTACTCGTTCCACGATTTGTTTGATGATGCTTGTAACTTTTCAAACATAAACCGGCCTTTTCCTTTTTTAGTACACTGTACTCCAAACTGGACTTCTCCTTTCAATCGAACAAAACACACTGCCACACTCTCCCCATTCATTCTTCGACTTCCAAATCGTTCCCCCACAATTAATTTTTTATCCAATCCAAACCAACTTTCAATCATGTTGCCTTATTTACTCAAAACTACCTCTCTCCTTAATCTAAACAAATTTTCAAATTTACGTATCTTTGTGTCTTTATGGAGTTCCAAGAAAGAAATAAAATTCCGTATCCTTATTCTATTTTATACAAATAATCAAATTCTTATCATTTTGTCGTATACAGGGCGATAAAAATTTATATGCTCGTGGTTGAGAATCATGAAATTTTTTATTTTAATTGAAATTTTAAATAGGAATACAGTTTTTTATTTCTCATGTCAAATAGAAATATAACAAATCCCCGCCTTTGCATTTGATAAAAATTATCCGCATCTGCAACTCATTTTTCTCGAGGCAAACCAACCTCCCTGTATATTGCCTTCTCTTAATCTATGTCTTATACTCTAGCTTACTATCTACTTTATGCAGTTCCGTCTTTTATTCGCGATATTTGTACACATCGTGAATATTGTAAATTCCTCGGATCTTTTCCGAGTCCATATACCTCAACGCATAACTGTTTATCCCATCTTCATCATTCACGATGTATGGGCCTTCGAAAACAGGCATTAATTTTGCGCAAATGCCACCAGGCAGATTTGATACTCGTAATGCCCTGACAAGTACTTTTTCACCCCTTTGGAAAGTCACTGGTCTGTAACGGCTAGCTCACCCATTGCACATTGAAACCCCTCAGGGGTGATGTTCGGCATAAACTAACTTAATTTGAGAAATCGGGAATTATTAATAAAATAATTTCTTTAACACATATCTTTATTTATTTATATTTTAATAATTCAAAATGTAATAACAATTAAATTGAGGTTCTAACAACAGGGAATTAAGCATCTATATACAAAATCTCAAGAAATAAAGAAACTTAGCTCTACTCTATGAGAAATCCTCCTGCTGTTTCCTTCTCAACTCGGACCATACAATGTCTGCAAAAACCATGCCGCTAAGCCGAAACCATGTGGATCCCTCTCCAATCCAAAGCCATGCGGACTTTCAAAATCGAGATGGATTTCTTATTCCAAAAAAAAAACAATTTCATTTTCGTATTCTTCAAGGTGGATTCTCTTGAATAAAAACCAAGATGGATTCTCTTGAATAAAAACCAAGGTGGATTCTCTTGAATAAAAACCAAGGTGGCCAGACCGTTGGAAGTTTCTGACCACGAGGACTTATATTTTTAATAATACCTTCTCGTTTGCTGGTTCATTTTAAAAAGAAATTAAATCGGGTCGGATTGATAGAAGTAAATTATTTAGGAGTGGGGTTTCTATTTCTTGTACGATAAAGTAAGCGAAGGTAGAACTACGAGGGGACTTAAGAAATTAATTAGCGGATTTATTTGTAATAGGAAAATATTGAAATAAAATATAGGAATACAAACAAAGGAAAAAGAACTTATTATCAATAAAAATCAAATAGTATGCGCAGAAAATAGTGGAAAGTACTTTAAAATTAATAAGAACAAAAATGTAACGTTTTAAACGTTACACACTCCCCCCACCAGGAAAAAAAAATTTTGAAGACTGACTGAAAAATTTTTGAGAAATACTAATCAGAAAGCAGAACTAAGAGAAAACAAGAACAGAAGGCAAAATGAGACAATAGTACAAATACCCAAAGAAGAAGGCTTAAAAGTGACACAGAAAATAAAAAGAAGTGGGAAATACCGAACGTGACTCCTATAAAATAAATATATTCGAATCATAAGGAATACAAAACTCTACTTCATAAGAAACGATCAAGAAAAAAAAAACGAAGGATCATACAATGCACATTGTAAAATAAAAATCTAGAAACGACCTATCTACAACGTGAAATAACAGAATACAACTTTTAATTTGAATTAAAGATGCAAAAAATTAGAAATCGAAACTACAACATATTTCTATAAAAGTTTTACAGATCCGAAATGTGAACACACTAAGTAACAATATTTTTTGTCTTTTTTTTTAAACTGCTGAACATATTATAAATAATAGTGATAATGTAATCAAAAAGTGCTGTGTTTAGTTATATTAATCAAGATTTGCTGTAACAATTAAATTCTGCAATATAGAGAAAAAAAAAACTGTCTTTTACTTTTAAATTGAAGAGCGAGATTTTATGGCTGAAATTAAAACAATATTTGCATATCACGGTTAATCCGTTAAAGGTAACAAAAATAACAAGAAACAAATAATAGCTAATATCTCAAAGATACTCATGAAATTTTATTTATTTTTTTTTTAAATTAAATTAATATTATTGTCAACAAAAATCAAATAGTGATTTATAGTGTCACCGCACTAAAAAAACTATTCTAAAACTATAACTCTTAATAAAGTTTAGTGAAAAAAAATGAACTAATAGTTCTTAAAACAAAAATAAGTTCTATTTTAAGTGTAAATTATTATACACCGTCAAATTAATAATAAGTTGGGGTAGGTAACTAAACGTATCCCAGGAAAAATTTAATCAGTATTAATAAAATTTGCTAACTATACTCTTCTAATAAATAAAATTGCATTAGTTAAATAAAAATTACTAAATAAAATTATTCCAGTATAGATTAATTAAGTTAAGGTAAATATTTACAAAAGTATGAGTCTCAATATGTTACGCTACTAATAATCATTGAACACAAAATAAATGAATAAATATAATCGTTTAAACATGAAATAATACCATAATCTAAGATCCTATATAGATTTGAAGAAAAAAAAGAAACAAAATTTAATTTCTCGATATTATGTCTTCCTAAATATACTACGAAAACACTCTGTTATTGAGATCTAAAACGAGTGGAAATAAAGAATACGATGCTCAATTATACCAAGAAAATTGTTTTGGACGCCAGTATATTTTTGATAAAAATATACAAAAACTAGTGTATGTGGTTGAAATAGACAGAACAAACACAAATATAAATAGAAGATAAACTGCCATAGTTTTTCTGTAAAAATGGAAACGATGATTACGCACAAATTAGAAAACTGCATAATGCATGAACCATGCGGAAAAAATACGACCAAAGGGTGCATAGTTTTATTAAAAGCTAGCAAAAATTACTCCAAAACGCCATAAATTTACACTAGAGTCTCATGAAGAGTAATGCATAAAATTACTTTAGTTTCAGAAGAGGGAAAGTGTCTTGACACTAAAATAAGTTAACTTAACCTATACTATAGGAAAAGCAACACAACCGAGATAGTTATAGAATAACTACTGGTTAATAAACAATCAACAAAATCAACAAAAAATAGAATATCCAGAATGTATTATAAATCAATATCATCCTAGAGAATAAAATAAAGAATAATCAACCACAAAAATGAACATCTCTTACATTACCAAAATAACACCACGTGTAATCCCTTACAAACACTAGGCAACAAGGCAAGGATAACAAATAGATAAAAAGGTGTAATAAATTGATTTTAATTTTTTTTTCTTCTAACAAAAGATAATCCACTATAATGTAGTGTACAAAAGATCATAGACAAAGTAAAGCAACAAAACAATGATTATTTTGAGGACTCATCTTCAGAAAGGTCAGTAACATCTAACTTGATGTCTCTAATATGGAAATCTCCTAGGATGTTGCCATCCAGATCTTTCAAGGAATAAACTAAGGGTGAAATTACCTTATGGACAACACAGGGTATAAATTTAGGTGCTAGTTTAGCTGAAAAGTTGTCGACAGCCTTGGAAAGTACAAAATTTCTCTTCCAGACCTTATCCCCTACATTGAAATGTAGTGTGCGTTTACGCAAGTTGTAACGCTTAGAGTTAATTGCATGCGAGTGACGCAACCTCTTTTGCACTTCAGAAAACAAAGGTGATAGCTCCTCAGGAGGTTTGGGAGAAAACAAATGACAGTTAATGTTAATGTCATTATCTGCTCTGTCTTCTATTTTTCCGAAGAAAGAACCGTTTGTAGAAATGTTCCTAGCAAAGGTTAAGAATGACGGAGAAAATTTCGTGACTTCGTGTTTGGCAAGTCGAATTGCCTGTGCAATTTTATAAATTTCCTTATCCCAATCTTTGTGATTGTCGTGTATATAAGAACGAATGGCTGTAGTTATGGTTTTATTTACCCTTTCTGTTGGATTAATCTGTGGAAAATACCTTGCGTTATACCAAATTTTTTTCACTCCATACCTGGACATAAGATCTTTAAATTCTTTAGAAATAAATTGTGAGCCATTGTCGCATGCAAATATCTGAGGCACTCCAAATAACAAAAAAATTTGGTTTTCTATAAACCTAACAATTCCCTTAGATATTGCACTTGACATGGTATGAACAAACACAAATTTTGTAAACCAATCTGTGACCACTAAAAGATAACGGTTCCCGTTTTTAGACCGAGGGTAGGGACCTAATAAATCAGCGGAAAGAAACTGAAATGGATAATTAATATCTCTATAATTGCCCATTTTACCAGCTGGAGGTAGATTTGATGACTTGCAGGATGCACAAATTTTGCACTTGGAGATATATTTCACCACCGAAGATCTCATTCTTGGCCAATAGTAAATTTCAGATATTCTCCCTAGTGTTTTAGACACCCCGAAGTGACCAGCTGTAGGTTCATCATGGTACATCTTAAGGACTTCTTGTCTATTCGGTGCAGGAACAAAAACCTTCCATTCGGTGGAAGATTCACCAAATTTAGTTTTCGGGAAAACGTGCTTATAAAGAACATTGTCCTGTACTCGAAAAGAAGGATACAATTCTGGATTTTCTGAACACTTTTTAATTAATGACTTATAAAACACATCTGGCTTTAAATTAGACAAGTTTAAGACACAAACTTCCGGTATGTTATTGGGAATTCTAGATAGTGAATCTGCCACTACATTTAATGAACCACTGCGGTGTATAATCGAAAATTTATGACAAGATAATTTCATTATCCATCTAGCTAACCTAGGTGATGGATTTTTCATCGTAGTTAACCATTGTAAGGAAGCATGATCTGTTATAACACAGAACTCAGTACCTTCAATGTATCCTCGAAATTTTTCAATGGATAGTAAGATTGAAAGCATCTCTTTCTCAGTGGTACTGTACTTACGCTGACATTTATTTAGCGTTTTGCTGAAGTAAGCGACGGGATGTTCGAAACCATCGTCTTTTTGAAAAAGAACACTACCTACTCCATGATCGGAAGCATCGCAAGCTAAGTAGAATTTTTTAGAAAAGTCTGGACTGGCTAGTACAGGAGCACTAGTCAAAAGTTCTTTTATTTTGATGAACGCTTCGTCTGCCTCTTTGGTCCAAGTAATAGATTGTCCTTTTTTCTTTCCTTTCAACAAATCGGAGATGGGGCTACTAACAGTACTGAAATTACGGAGGAAACGACGATAATATCCTATCAACCCAATTAAACGACGTATCTGTGTCGTATTTTGCGGCACAGGATAGTCAAGAATTGACTGTACCTTATCTGGGTCGGTTCGTAAACCTTCTTTATCAACTACAAAACCAAGAAACTTCAATGAGGGTCTACAGAATTCACATTTATCAAAATTAACAGTAAGATTAGCGGATTTTAATTGTCTGAACAGGTCTTTGAGTACTCTTATATGGGTGTCGAAATCTGGGGTAACAACTATAATGTCATCAATATAATAAAATGCATATGGATCAAGTTTTGGTCCAATGACATAGTCCATCAAGCGACTCATAGCTTGTGCACTATTATTTAACCCGAACGGTAAGACATTAAAACAAAAAACTCCTCTGTTAGGAATTGAAAACGCAGTCTTTAATCTAGATTCTTCATCTAGAGGTATCTGATAAAATGCATGACGGAGATCAATAGATGAAATATACTTTGCATCTCGAACCTTAGAAATTACAGTATCAACAAGTGGCATAGGGTAACTATCTGGTATCGTAACAGAGTTTAATTTACGACCATCAAAACATGTGCGGTATGTACCGTCTTTTTTTTTTAACAAGCCACAGTGGGCTAAGCCAAGGAGTGGGAGTAGTTAAGGGTTGGATCACCTTTAAACGTAGCATCTCATCAACTCCTTCATTTAAAATTTTTTGCATGGCAGGAGACAAAGGATACTGCCTCTGTTTAACTGGTTTATTGCCTGCTGTATCAATGTGATGAGTGTAAAGATGAGTTCTACCAATAGAATCTACTGGACCTATTTCTTTAAATAATTTCATCACGGAATCGAGTTGAACTGATTGAGAAGGTGTTAGGCTGTGTTTGTCACTAATAGTGTTAACAACACATGTTGAAAACTCCATTGAATTGACAGAATTAAAGGTAAAATTGGAAAAATCTAAGTTAAGTTTAAAAATTCTTACAAAGTCCATACCTAAAATTATTTTTTGAGAAATAGAAGGTACTACTAAAAATTTCAATATATGTGTGATATTCTGCAAAGATACGGGTAAATCAACAGAACCGATAGTATTTTGAAGACTACCATCAGCTGTTGTTAAGCAAATAGAAACATCATAATTTAAAGTTAGCCTACACTTTTTTAATAAATACAATGATGATGAACCCAGAAGAGAAACGTTGCTACCTGAATCCAAAAGTGCAGAAATAACCTCACCATCTATTGAAATAGATATATATGGACGATTATCAGAACCGTGCTTGTCCAACAATGGATTAGTAGTTAGTTTCTCAGAAGGCAAAATAGGAACTAAAGTTAAATTACTATCTGAAGTCAAATTATTACTCAGAGAAATGATAGACTCATCATCAGAATCGTCAACTTTTGAAGAATAAGTAGGTAATAAATTAGATACGTTTTTGTCTATATTACTGTTTGAATTAAATTTAGAAAAAGAGACAATTTTATTATCATTGTTATGCAATACTGTATTAGAAGACGAATGGGAATCACTATTATGCAAATTAATTTGTCGTCGGTCTATTGTCGTGACCTTTTTTGTAGAGATTTTCCTGGAATGTGCTTGTCTTTTGTTGTCGGCTTTTCTGTGTTCGACGTAGACGGGGCTGGTGGATTGATGTTGACACCAGATTGCTCGTTTTTTGAAGAGCAACTACAATTCTTCTTATAGACATTTTTACTACCGCAAACATGGCAAAATACGGTACGTTCAGATCTACACTCCGGGAATGTATGTCCTTTAATACCACAATTCCAGCAAATTACTTGTAAAGAATTTGTCTCCTGAAATCTTTTATGAAACGTAGGATTTTGAGTCCTTATAGTAGACATAGATAAAGCTGACTCTATTTTTCTACAAAATTTTGTTAAATCTGCAATTGTGCTTACTTCGTGCAAGGCTAAGGCTTTAATGTAGTCTGGAAGAAGGCCTCTTTTGATTTCCGAAACCATTTCACATTCTTGTACTTTATTTGGAAGCCTGTGGAAAAGCGCTTCAAAATTTGAAATAAAAGTAGTAACGGGTTCCCTAAAACTTTGCTTGGTAGAACGTATTTGATCCCATAAATTACGTTCATAATCTTCAGGCAAATAGGTATTTTTAAGAGCTGTAACAAGTTCTGACCAATCGTGAAAAGATCTCTTAAGAAAATGATTGTGCCCCCAAACAAACGCAGAGCCTTCAAAAAGGTCTCCAGCAGATAGAAATAACTCCTGGTCCGTACATCCTCTTGAGGCTTTTAATGCTTCAATTTGCTCTAAAAACGGAATAATTTGTTCTCGACCGGAAAACTTTTTAATTCCCCATTTGTAAATCGGGACGGATTTAACAACAGTACCAAAGGATCTTGATGCAATAGGCGTAGAAGCGTTTTGGGGAAGCATTTCATCATTAGCGTCCTCTTGTAAGTCCACTTGAATTTTCTCAGCCAAAACTCCTTCTAAGTTGACGAGGTTGTTCCTAATTTCTCGCTTAATTTTAATTTCCTCATCCTTAGTAGCATTCAATTTGGAAATCCTACCAGACAAATGTGTCAATCTATCCGTTAACTGTTTATATGGTGATGAGTTCTTTGTGCCAGTGAAATTGTTTATAAGTGTAGTCAATTCCTTTAAAGTTGTTGTTGCACCTCTGAAATCTTCTTCGAATGACAAGTCATTGGAGGCAGATGAAAAGCTACGATTACAAACTTCCTGTGTTAAAAGTCCACGAAGAACTTTCCTTTTTTCTTCAATTGTATTTGGCACATCAACATCTCTTGTCTGAATTTCATAAGCCAGTTCATCCAACTTTAAATGATTTGGATTAAACGGAAGAGACATATTGATAAATAATTATTAAATACAAAGGGCAAAAATACTCGTAAAAAAACGGACTAGACGCAGATGCATATAGGAATACAAGATAATAGCAAAAGGTATTCAAAAAAAAATATAGTTTAACTACTAGGCATGTAGTGCAAGCAGGTTAACTCACCCAAAAATTGGAATAGATCGAAAATATTGCAATGTAATGTATAATACATAAGAAGGTCTAACAATTATAGCAAAATATAAAATAAATCCTTAAATTGGAACTAGAAATGTATGTGAATTAAATTTGCAACAACATTTAAGAAGAGAGAAAACCACCTAAAAGATTGCCTTAGTTGACGCATTAAGCATATTACTTAACGCTTGTTTCAAAAAAAAATTATTTAAACAAAATTATAGTGTTGAACTTATATGCAAACTTTTAAAACGCGCCTTGTGTTATGAAAACTAACCATTACTATAAACTTATCATCTAGATCTAGATCGTTGTGAGTATAGTATTAAAAGTTTCTTATTTTATGTAGATATCAAAATAAGATTTATTTATATATACATATATACACATATATACATACATATATATACATATATATACACATATATACATACATACACATATATACATACATACACATATATATATATATATATATATATATATATATATATATATATATATAATTAGAAAAAAAACTTCGCTTTTCAAATATCTAAAGTAAACGTTTAAATAAATGGTCAAACAAATACCTTGTTTTACACAAAATACACATATACACAAAAACTGATAAGCTGATAACTCAAATGAGTTCTCCTTTTTTTTATTTAAATTACTTATTGATAGAAAAAAAATGCAAAAAATTGAAATAGATTTTACGGAAACAAATTTAATAAAGAAAGTGTGAGAAAAATCCATTAATAAAACCCAAAATCAACAAATTAAATAGTTTACGTACGTTGGGCGCCAATTGTGTAACGGCTAGCTCACCCATTGCACATTGAAACCCCTCAGGGGTGATGTTCGGCATAAACTAACTTAATTTGAGAAATCGGGAATTATTAATAAAATAATTTCTTTAACACATATCTTTATTTATTTATATTTTAATAATTCAAAATGTAATAACAATTAAATTGAGGTTCTAACAACAGGGAATTAAGCATCTATATACAAAATCTCAAGAAATAAAGAAACTTAGCTCTACTCTATGAGAAATCCTCCTGCTGTTTCCTTCTCAACTCGGACCATACAATGTCTGCAAAAACCATGCCGCTAAGCCGAAACCATGTGGATCCCTCTCCAATCCAAAGCCATGCGGACTTTCAAAATCGAGATGGATTTCTTATTCCAAAAAAAACAATTTCATTTTCATATTCTTCAAGGTGGATTCTCTTGAATAAAAACCAAGATGGATTCTCTTGAATAAAAACCAAGGTGGATTCTCTTGAATAAAAACCAAGGTGGCCAGACCGTTGGAAGTTTCTGACCACGAGGACTTATATTTTTAATAATACCTTCTCGTTTGCTGGTTCATTTTAAAAAGAAATTAAATCGGGTCGGATTGATAGAAGTAAATTATTTAGGAGTGGGGTTTCTATTTCTTGTACGATAAAGTAAGCGAAGGTAGAACTACGAGGGGACTTAAGAAATTAATTAGCGGATTTATTTGTAATAGGAAAATATTGAAATAAAATATAGGAATACAAACAAAGGAAAAAGAACTTATTATCAATAAAAATCAAATAGTATGCGCAGAAAATAGTGGAAAGTACTTTAAAATTAATAAGAACAAAAATGTAACGTTTTAAACGTTACAGGTCTTCGTTTTCTATTACGATCCTGTCTTTGGATATACTTCTCATTGCTTCGCCGCAATCTTCTCTGTACTGTTTCAGTTACCTGTTGATATTCTTTTGGCTCTGTGTCTTCTCATGGCCTTATCGGTATTACTAATGAAGCCTATCGAGCCAGAAGAACTTGCAGAAGCTCTAAAATTAATTAAATGCCGCAAAAGCCGCAGGAATTGACAACATTTATCCTGAATTTATAAAACACATTGGTCCAAATACCAGTAAGTGGCTTCTTGAATTTTACAATCAAATATTGACTAAGCAGAAGTTTCCTAAATCCTTTAAAAAAAGTAAGATCGTCGCAATATCTAAACCTGTGAAAGATCCTGCACTACCTGAGAGCTACAGACCAATCGCTTTTTTACTCGTCTGCTATAAGATATTTTATTATGTAAAGCCAAATATTCCTCAAGAACAAGCTGGATTCATACCGGGAAGAAGCTATGGCGATCAACTCCTCTCCTTAACAACATTTATTGAGAACGGATTCCAGAAGAAACTTAAAACAGTAGCAGTTTTCATAGACTTGACGTGCGCTACAACACAGTGTGGAAGGAGGGTCTTTTATTTAAAATATATCAGATAGTACTATGCCGTTCGTTCAACAGTTTGATAAACCAAATGCTAAGTGACAGACTTTTTCAAGTACACCTAAATGGGAAAAACAGTAAGTTCAGAAACCTGAAAAATGGCTTACCACAAGGGTCAGTTATGTCTCCTCTTCTTTTTAATATTTATACGTCAGATCTACCAACTACCACCTCGCACCAATTTATTTATGCCGTGCTCAAGAAGAAGACATAAAAATCGCCGAAACCACCATAGAAGCAGATCTAAATACTGTTAACAGATACTTTAAGAAAATGGGGCCTACAACCAAAACCATCGAAGACTGAAGTAACAGCTTTCCATCTTAACAACCACAAGGCAAATTGCAGACTAAACATAGAATGCGATGGAACCTTTCTAAAGCACAGTTCGAACCCAAAATACCTCGGTGTAACTCTAGATCGTACCCTAACTTTTAAACAGCATTTGGAAAACACTTCAGCAAAAATAAAGATCCGCAATAACATTATTCAGAAATTAGCAAATACATCATGTAGGTCTAATGCAGAGGTCATCAGAACGAGCGCGCTGTAGTATATCCTACTGCAGAATATTGCGCTCCTGTCTGGCTAAACAGTCATCACACAAACGTCATAGATACCCAGTTAAACCAAACAATGAGGCACATAACGGGAACTATAAAGCCCACACCAACCCAATGGCTTCCAGTTTTAAGCAACATCGCTCCACCAGCAACAAGACGACTAGCCGCACTCAACACCCTAGTTCAAAAATGCCAACAAAACCCAGCACTACCGATAAATACAGACATCGCTGAGCTAGACCAAAGAGAGTTAAGACAAATCCAGACATCCACCTACTAGAACTGCTACAAGATTGGCTGATTTTACTACTGAGGAGCACTGGATGGGCGAATGGAATCCAGATATCAGAAATGCTAATCTCATAGAAAACCCTACAGTTAAACCAGACGGCTTCTCTTCCTCGTCGTGAATGGTGCAACCATAATAGAATACGAGTTGGTCATGGAGTTTGTAACAAGTCTCTGAACCAGTGGGGTATAAGTGCCAATCCGGGATGTGACAAATGCAGCGCTGTTGAACAAACAATCAACCACATCGTCTTCGAGTGCCCAGCCACCAAGTTCGCTGGCAGTCTTCAAGAAATCCACCAACTTACTCCCAAGGCAAGAGATTGGCTTCGAGGCTGTAAGCTTCGACTTTAATAATTTTTAGTTTATATGTTCTATGTTTATGTTTTCTTATTTATTATTGTTATTGTCATTTTTTTTTAATGTAAAACCGCAATGTGTAAAGTTCATACGAATATATATATATATATATATATATATATATATATATATATATATATATATTATATATATATATATATATATATATATATATATATATATATATATATATATATATATATATATATATATATATATATATATATATATATATATATATATATATATATATCGGCATTAGCTGTAAAAGTAGTCCAGAGATGGAAGCCCCAAGGAAACAGAACAAGAGGAAGGCCCCGTAAAAGATGGATAGACGACGTAGAGAGGGATCTTAAAACTATGAACATCAGGCAGTGGCGAAGGAAAGTATCCGACAGGGCAGAATGGAAGAACATTGTTAAGAAGGGAAGACTCACAAAGGGTTGTAGCGCCATTAGAAGAAGAAGAAGATATATATCGGCATTACACCCTTCATGGTGTATTCGGGGTCTCTTTAGTTACTGTACTCGGAATGCTATTTAGATACATTTCTATTTCCGCCATTTTCCTGTTCCATCGTCGATGTTGACCATCCGTTGTAATGCGAAGAAATTTCGTCACTTGATGCTGACAAAATTTGTGTCTATTTCCCGTTCTCGAAGTTGTCCCTTGAACCGATCATTCCGGAAATACGTTGCATTGTCTAGTAGAATCTTTCTTGGTGTTCCTACTGTGGCTATAAAATTGTCGATTTTTCTTAATATTTCTTCTCACTTTGTGGTTCGGCAACTGTATAATTTTACGTATTTTGAAATCACATGCACCATCACCAGAATATGTTTGTTTCTTTGAGTGGTCATAATTAGATCGCTTAACATATCTATTGCTACAATGTCCAATTTAACTTGTTAAAATGTTTGTTCGGGCTGTTAGGCCGTTGTCACTCTGAGATTAGTTCTCGACGTTGCGCCAACACTAGGGGTTGGCATCTTCTGGAGATGTTACTGCTTCGCTTGTAACCTGAAAATGACATAACAGCCCGAACAAACAGTTTAACAAGTTAGACGATGGCCGTGAAAGCCTAACGCAGTTTATCAATGTCCAATTTGTCCCGGGATACAATATTTTTTGCAATATTTTCATTTTTGAAATTCCTACTCTTATATTTTTGACATACTTTCGAACTTCTGGGTAATTTCCTTTGCAATGCGGTAATCTTGTCGGCTGATGTAATTTTCCCTAAAAACGAGCCACACCTTTCTGCTACCGATATGTCCATTGTCCTCATGTAATTTCTTTACGATCCTTTCTGCCAATGTCTGTGTCACTAAATATAGTTTTTTTCCGTCTATTCTCTTAAAAAATATGTCATTTTCTATCTCCGCTCTTCTTTTTTCTCTTTCCTCTAAGTCTTCCTGGTTTATCCTTATCCCATTTAACGAAAATACACCTTCTTCTTGTGTTAATATATTTAGTCTTCATCCCGTGTTAAAGCGTCGGCTGTGATGTTGTCTTTTCCTTTGATATACCGGAATTCAAAATCATACTCCTGTAATAATAGAATGCCTCTATGTATTCGATTATTCACCAATCGATTCTTCATTATATGTACCAAAGCTGCATGATCCGTCTCGATTGTGAATTTAGCTCCCAATAGGTAAAACCTCAATTTGTTTACGCAAAATAGTACACTGGCAAACTCAAATTCTGTTACACTATATTTTCTCTCATGTGTTTTAGTCACTCGAGATATAAAACATATCGGCACTTCTTGGTCGTTTTGTATTTGTGACAAAACTCCTGCAAATTTTTGTATGGACGCATCAGTTCGGAGTATAAAAGGTAAATTATAAATGGGGTGATATATTTTCGTTCCTTTTGCAAATTGTTGTTTTAATATTTTGAAAGCTTCCTCCTGTTCTTCTTTCCAATTCCATTTTATCCCTTTCTTTAGCAATTTTAGTAGAGGAATTTCCTTTTGGCTTAAATCGGGAATTAGCTTTTTAAAATAATTGATCATGCCAAGAAAACCTCTCAATATTTTCAAATTTGTTGGCCTTGGGTATTCATCTATAAGCTTGACTCTGTCTTCGGCTAAGCTTACTGTTTTAGTGTCCAATTTAAAACCCAAATAAATTACTTCTTTTTGAAAAACTGACATTTTTCAATGTTTAATTTTAATCCCGCGGTGTCCAATTCCTCCAGAATTATTTTTATGTGTTCTAAATGACTCTGTATATCTTGTGAAAAAATTAATAAATCATCGATGTAATGAACTATGAAATCTTCATGGCGATTTAAAATGGTATGTAGAGCTCGTACGAGTGCTGCACAAGCGCTGTGCAATCCAAATGGCACTACCTTAAACAGGTAGACAATACCATCAATTGAGAAAGCGGTATAGTTCCTACACTTTTCAGCTAAAGGTATTAACCAAAAACTATGCTTTTAATCAATTTTAAAAAATATGTGTGACCCCGTACTTCTTCCAAAAATGGCTTCGATGTTTAGAGGCGATTCATATTGTGATACAGTATGCTGGTTAATATTCCTGGCATCTAAACATAATCTCAATTCTCCATTGCTTTTCTTTACTATCACAATTGGGTTAACATACGGTGAGTCACATCTTTCGATGATTTGATCTTCCAACATTTTATTAATTTCTTCTTTCACCTCTTGTCGATACTTATATGGAATCGAGTACGTCTTCGATCGAAAATTTCCCAAGTTTTTAACCTCAAATGAATGTTTGTACTTTTTAGCCACTCTGTTTTCCTCATTTATTAAAGTTTCATAGTCTCTTAACATCAAACGCAATTCATTTTCTTTTCCTTCTCCACATATCAATTTTCTGTCTTTTTCCTCAGATTCTTCACACATGTTTACCGTGCATTCTGCATCCTCAGTTTCATATACCTCCTCTTGAAATACCACTGTTTCAATTATGTCCTTTTCGTTTTCATTTGTTAACTTTATTTCTTCTTCCTCTTTTAGGCTCATCTCTTCTGTTGAGGAATTCCAAACTTCATTTTCTTTTGTTGTTAATATTCTTTCTTCTTCTTCCCCTGAGCTCATCTCTTCTTTTAAGGAAGCCCAGGTTTTAACTCCTTTTATATTTTTCTGACTTTTTCTCATTTTTCTTCTTTGTCCTTGCTTCGTTGCCAAATTCATTTCCACTGTTTGTTTTCTATCTGATTCGTCCGTATTTTGTTTCTCATGTCCCTTGTTCTGTTCTTCTTCTTTTTCTTCTGTTAGTTTCATCGTATTGTTTTTGAAATCTATCACTACATGTTTTTCTGCCAATTCGTCAACTCCTACAATCATGTCATGTGACATGTTAGGCATTATTACACATTGTAGTGCATATAAACTCTTACCCAATCGTACCATTACTCGTATGCCTTCATTTATCGTTGCCAATGTTCGTTTATTTGCGCCCACTAAATTCACCATCGGTATTTTGTAAATTAAATTTGTTAAATTAACTTCTTCTATTAATTTTCTGTTGACCAGTGTTATTTCCGAGCCAGTGTCTATCATAATTTTAATTGGTTTCTCGTTGATAAAATCGTCCACAAATTTTAAATTTACTCCATTTCTCTTTTCATTGTTTCCTGCCAATTTAATAAACTCCTTGGGGTGACAAAAGATTCCTGTTTGGTTTTTTGTTTTTAGTGAGCGCCTTCGTGAAAACACGCCTGTTGTTCTTCTGTGCTTTTTCGACCGTCTCTTTGTCCCTCATCTTCATATTCCTCTATTTGAGCATTATTTATTTCTCTTCTGTTTTCTTTTGGTGTATCAGCCCAGTATCGGTTTCCGCGAGGTTCCTGTTCATTTCGTCGATTATTATATCTGCTTTCTTGATATGTGCGGTTGTTGTTTTTGTTTTGATTTTCTCGATACCTGTCCTCGTTCCATTGCCTATTTCTGAGGTCATAGTTTTCTCTTCCGTTTTGTCTCCTTTCGTCTCATCCTTGGCATAAATTCTCGTTTTGTATAATCCCACCTAAATTTTTGTAGTCTATCTCTGTATTCTTGAGTTTTGCGATGTCTGTAGTTTTCTTGCGATCTTCTTGCCCTTCTTTAATGCATACGTGATTCTCTTATTTGTAGAAATTGACATAAGCTATCGATGTCTTTGTAGTTTTGTAGTGTAGTGTTTTTGTAGATGTGATCTTCAAGTGTCTCTTCAAAATGTCTTGCAATCAGCTCTACTAATTGTTCGGATGAATAATTGTATTGCAGATGTTTCGCGTTGTTGTAGACTTGTAGTGCGTACATTTTCTGTGAGATACCCATCCTCTCATTGTACTTCCCATTTTGTAATTCCTTGTTTACTTGTAATTGTGGATTTTCCCCCAGAAATAACTCACTTTCAACCACGGGCCGATAATTTTTCAATTACCGGTTTTTTCTTTTTCTATCCTTTCAAATTTGCCACTAGAAATACTTTTCAATGCCTTTACACGTTGGGGACCATGTTATTATGATCTACTTTGACTCTATTGATGTTTATAGATGTAATCTACTTCAATTACTTAATCAATTAATTATTTCATTAATTAATTAAATCAAAACATAAACAAAATATAAATCTCAGGGATGAATGATCCTATCACTACTTACTTTTGTGGCTTCAAATATTTCTCAGTGGTTTCCTTATAGGGATAGATAAAAGAGAATCAAATTAATACACATATGGATTTCAATTAGAAATTATAAAAATCGTTTATTTTATCAAAACGGAAATCGATATTCAATATTACAAATTTTATTTATTCTCCTATCTTTATTATTTCATATAAACATTTACAAAAAAAAACTTATTTCTCTTTGTTTCCAAATTTTTTTTAAATCAATAACTGTGAATCTCTCTACTTTTGCTTTACAGAATGTTTTCGATGTTCAATTTTCTTGATATATAAAATGTGGTATTTAACACGAACAACAATACATTCATATCATAACAGAAAACAAACTAACCTTTTCTGATGATTGTACCATGTCTTCACCCCTAACACGTTTCCTTACTTGCTGGTGTTGCGATCAAAGGAAAACTCGTCCACGTTTTCCCAGAATGTCTCTGCTCCTCTGCTAAATTTTGTTCTCCTTTTCTTTTACTGCTTCGTACCGTACTCGTTCCGGCTTTCTCCTGATGCAATCTTTTAACTTTTTGAAGCACTTAACACAATAATGGATACTTTAGACTCAAGGATTTATATCATCTCTCGACTTGGCCTATTACTCGTTCCACGATTTGTTTGATGATGCTTGTAACTTTTCAAACACAAACCGGCCTTTTCCTTTTTTAGTACACTGCACTCCAAACTGGACTTCTCCTTTCGATCGAACCAAACACACTGCCACACTCTCCCCATTCATTCTTCGACTTCCAAATCGTCCCCCCACAATTAATTTTCCATCCAATCAAAGATACTTTTAATCATGTTGCCTTATTTACCCAAAACTACCTCTCTCCTACCTCTAAACAAATTTTCAAATTTACGTATCTTTGTGTCTTTATGGAGTTCCAAGAAAGAAATAAAATTCCGTATCCTTATTCTTTTTTATACAAATAATCAAATTCTTATCTATTTTTGAGAATCTTAATACAAAGGTAGATTTAAACTATCTACTATGTACCGTAAAGGGCTAATGAATTTCCTACTCGCATATCTCGAAAACTTAATTGTCTTTAATTGTTTACTTGAAATACATTGTTCATGGGGCTGCGAATTCTGCGAAACAATCTCTTAAAACTAGCTATAATTCTTTTTACAAATTAGTCATATATATATATATATATATATATATATATATATATATATATATATATATATATATATATTAGGGATTCTACAGTATTCACTGCCTTCCCTCGCTCAACCGTTTCCATCTCTCTCTGTTGTTCCATTCTCCATCGTTTAGGCCACTCTTACTCATGGCGTCGTCTACTTCGTTCCTCCAGGATTTTCGAGGTCGTTCTCTTTTCCTCCTTCCTATGGGGCTCCATTCGGTTATTCTCTTTATCCATCTGCTGTCGCTAGTTCTTCTTACACGTCCATACCACTTTAGTCTTTTTTGTTCTATATATGTTAGTATGTCTGTTTCTATTGATGTTCTTTGCTTTCTTTCATCATTACTTCTCCTATCCATTCTTGTTACTCTGCAGCATCTTCGCAGGCATTCCATCTCTGTTGCTACTATCTTACTGCTGTTTTTCTTGTTTATGATCCAATTTTCAGCCCCATATGTCATAATACTTCGCACTAATGTTTTATAAATCTGCGTTTTTGTCTTCATATTTAGGTGTTTATCCCACCATACTGAGTTAAGTTGTCGGATTGCTGTTCTTGTTTGTCCAATCTTTGTGTAATTTCTTCCTCTGTTGTTGCCTTTTTCGTGATTATAAACCCCAGGTATTTGAATTTATCCTTTCCTTTGATTGTTACGTTGTCATCAATCTGTAGATCTTCTATGTCTTCTTCACTTGTAGATACAGGGCGTTAAAAATTTATATGCCCGTGGTTGAGAAACATAAAATTTTTTATTTTAATTGAAATTTTAAATAGGAATATAGTTTTTTATTTCTCATATCAAATAGGAATATAACAATATATAAATATATATATATATATATATATATATATATATATATATATATATATATATATATATATATATATGTATATATATATATATATATTTATATATATATATATATATATATATGTGTATATATACATATATACAGTATACTATATATATATATATATATATATATATATATATATATATATATATATATATATATATATATATGTTAGAGCACTAATCACGTATTTGACTTTTCAAAAAAAGAACTTTATTTGTTACACATTAAATAGTACAAAAGTAAATTAATTTAAATGACTACAATAACTGAACTGGTCGAAGTTGCAGCTAACAGTGTCTCCGGCATCTGAAAATGGTAATTTGTAGGTTTGGTATGAAGTGCTGAATCGCTGTTCCCATGAGTATTGGCCAACGGTTCGTACAAAGTTTTTCTACTGCGTACTCAGCGGTTTCTATCGGAATGGGATGATGAAATCTGAAGTCGGCGAACTTAAGCTACTTCAAGGTTAATATTTTCTCATATAACTTATTAGTGAAAAGTCAATGCCATTGCTTTGACTTTTACAGAGTAATTGGTGTTTCTGCTTCTTTTTCGCTTTCGTGTTGGACATTGGGTCTTCTTCTGAAGGAGGTTAAGCTTTGAAGTTTCTGTCTAATGGAATTTCTGTGTGGTAGTGAAGTTGAAGGCTGATTCTGGGACAAGGAGATTGCAATTTTTGGGAATACTTTGGTTCGGTATTTGCAGAACAGGTATAAGATAACTAGGATAATAATCAGGGATAATGTTGAGTTAGTGAATAAGGGTAGATGTTCCTCAATGAATGATTGGCTCATAATATGGTCCAGTTCTTCTGAATATTGGTCCAATTTGTGTTGTGCAATATTTAAGTCATCTACGTTGATCTTACTGAGTTTTAGTGGTTTTAATTTTGATAGGTGACTCTTTGTCTCAAAATGGTCACAGCACCTGTAGGGTACGTTAACTGGGTGACTTCTATATTTAGTGATTGGTGATATTTGTATATTTCTCAATTTGGTCTTTGGCATGAATTCTGGTACTGCCGATGAATGCAATACATTCGGGAATTAATCTTAAGATTGAATTTGTTTTGATTATTTGTGTAGTGACGTCTTTTCTTGCCCATTTGATTGTTCCTGGTAATGGATCGGAAATGGTTAGTAACCATAAATTTCGGTCAATTTCTTGTACATTGTAACCTTGTGCCAAGAGCATGGATCTGGCAAGTTTTTGGTAAGTTGCTGAGAGGTTTCAAAAGCTGGGCTTCACATATAGCATCGGTATCTATGGGATACGGAAGAATGTCTGTACACATTCTTTGAGTTTGACTGATTTGTTTGCATTTTTCGGTGCCCATGGGTAAGACATATGAAATTGAATCATTATCTCGTGCTATATATTAATGATCAGTTAAAAGTATATGATGAAAACCAGTTTGATTATCTAATATTGGTATTGAATATAATTGATACAAGGTGAATATTTCGGGATCAACTAACGGAATTTCATGAACGAAAACAATTTTTGAATCAAGCTGATAAGCTTGTAGTTTTATTATGTCAATATACTGAGCGATATTTGACATATAAGTGGGTAGAGGCAATACGTTATTTTGTAATGACTGTGAAATTTCTTTTAATGCGTCCATTATGTCTATGGGCGAAATAATAGAACTATGTAGAATTTGCAGGCGAGAGAATGTGATAGAATTTAGTATATCATTTAAATAATTTTCTAAAAATACGTAGCTTTCCATTAAGGACTCACATAAATGTAGTATTTGTAATTGTGCTTGGTAAAAGGAGATGTCATTATTAATGTCCAGAAGTGTAGTCTCGATAATTTTTAAGTCTTTCTTCGTCTATTTGCAATTTTTGAATTGTAGTGTTAAAGGTTCTTATAACTGTAGTTGTAACAGATATTTGATTTTTCAAGAGATTTTCAATTTGAGTTTCATCCGAATTTATCCTATTTTTACATTTATTAAAGTATTCGCCGTCAGAGGCGTCTAAATTTCCATTAATAGATTTCCAGATTGTTCCAATACTATGTACTAAACTGCGTTTTAGGCGTTTATTATAAGGTACTGTGTCAGAGCATTGATTATAAAACACCCCCTGCAATCAGCCTGCAATAGAAATAGGAAATCAGAGGATTTTCACTGTATTTGATACACCCCACTTATTAAAAAGTCTAAGAAATAATTTTCTTAACAAAAAGTTGACGTTCTTTGCCGATTCTAAACAAATATGTGAGAGCACGATGCATGGTGAAAATAACAGACGTTCATATAAACCTTAATAATTTTCAAAAAATGCGTGTAAAATTAGCAACACAAATTTTTTCCAACTCAGTTGCCTCAGCAATATCAACAGCTATAGCTGTAGGGCAGTTACACACCAAAACGGCTCCTCATACTGCTGAATTTTTGAAAATTATAAATAATATTTTTGATGGTCTTAACAGCAAATATTGTAGTGATAGTAATCCAAACAGAAAGCCAATGCCAACTTTAAACAAGTCAACTCAAAACTTAACCTTGTAACATTGTAACCTTCTTAACACTTTTGCATTTGTAACTCGTTAGATCCGTTAGATCTCGTTAAATCGTGAATAGACTAAATCTGGAAATAAATTCTGTATATTAGCTTGAAATATTTTAATTTGCATCAATTCTCGAAATTAATTTGTTTGAAAAGTTACAAAAAAGTAATTTACATGAGATGTAATTTATCACTGCTAATTGTATTATGTATTTTATATTTTGTTATTTTTTTTTGTAGTGTATTGATAAATAAATAATTTTTAGAAAACCTCTACTGTTTTCATTAATCAATTTTTAGCGTTTTTTCTGAAGTAAAATCGGAATTCAATAATATAGATTACAAGCACGTTAAAATTATTTGTGAAAATGCTGAATGCCATCCTTATATTGTCATCTATTGCACTAGACAATGGCCGGAGCAGGTAACTCAAATTTATTTTTCAATCTTGGCAAAGATTTGAATTAATGTCGCCACCATACAGTCTGGTAGTACTTGGGCGTGAGGGGCAAAGAGGTGTAAGTGGGTGGAGTTTAACACTGAATTCGTTTTTACCTTAGAGTGAGGTATCTATGTGTGGTTTATAATCAATGGTCAGAGGTTATTTCTTTATATTTTAAGTTAACGGAGTTTGAGATTTGTTTTAGCGGACTAACATGTGTGTGTACTTCGGCTTGAAAGGCAAGTTTTCTCGGTGTATCTACGTTAATACATTTTTCTAATAGGTTTTCCAAAATTGTGTCATTGTTGGATATTGTAGTTTTGATAGGGAATAATTCTGTGTAAACAAGTAAAGTCCATTTGTCGTTAGATATTCGTATAGTTCCTTTTTCATGAAAAAATATTCCAATTGTGTTATTAATTGGAGTGAGAAGAATTTGGGATTGGACGATAGAAACGAGTCCATAGAATCTGTAAAGGAAAATTATTCAAAAAAAGGTTTTAGTCTGTCAAAATTTACTTTAGAGGTTTGGTTAGTTTTGGGGTTATGGATAATTGCGAAATTTTTAAAAACTTCTTGAATTTCAAAAGGTCCATTAAAAAGATTTTCCGATTTTGATTTAATTTGGGATTCTTTTACGTAAACTTTGTCACCAATTTTAAAATCAGGTCTTTGTTCTGAAATATTCTCGTCAAATCTTACTTTCGCCTTTTATTTCTGTCTTTCTTTTTGTGCTCTGGTTACTTTGTAAAAATATTCCATGCGATTATTCAGGTCTCGAATATATTTACTGATTAGTGTTTTTTGATTGTATAGAGTTTCTGGAGTTCGGCCTGTAGTGTGCCCAAATATAAGTTCATATGAGGTAAAAGCGTGGGTCTTATTTTATGTGTTGTTATAACATATTATTGCATAAGGAAGTATAGTGAAGGGATGATCGTTTGGGTTGTGGCGTGAAATCTTTCTACAGATCCATTAGATTCTGGATGGTTAACACTAGAAAATGTTGACTAGGAGTATCTTGACTACTGTTACTGCCTTTTTGTCTTCCAAAGAATAGGCTTGCGTGAATTTTGTCAATTCGTCACGAATAGTTAAAGCATAGTTCCTAGTAGGGTATTCGAATATATCCATATTTATTCTTTCGAATGGTGTTTTTAGAGTTTCTGTTATGACTAGTGGTCCACTTAAGTTTTTCCTGCAAATCTTAACTTTTTGGCAAATTTCACATGCTTTTACAAATTTCTCTACATCTTTTGTTAAATTCTTCCAATTGTATTTCTGCTTTATTCTTTTGACAGTTTCGTTTATTCCTCGATGTAAATTGTTTTTACCACAATGGTAAGGTAATGATCTAAAATTTGAGGGATTTCGTCTTCGCTGGCTGTTTTAATTATATTTTGACAGATTCTTAATTTTAATTCTTTGTCAGCAAAAATATAAGAAAATATCTCTAGGATAGGTAGTTCGAGATGATTTTCGACACAATATATTTTTGATTTATCGAATTGATCTTTGTTTGCAAAAAGTACAAGAAACAGATGTGATATTACTCGTTCGGGATCAAACGGTAATGGTATAATAAAATATTTTCGATATTTTACAGTTTTGCTGTATACAATATTAATTCTTCGGTTACTATATTACATGTATTCTTCGAATATGTCATTCATTATTTTCTCGTGGAGTTCTTCAAGTTTATTTTGCCAAAAAAATGTAACAATATTTTTGTTGGATTTGTCTAATAAGTCCGTATTTGATGTTTCAATTTTAGAATAATCGATTATTGACTTAGATACAGTTCGATAAACTTGTCAAGTTCTTCGGACATTTTTTCTATATTTTCTTCATCGTCGGCTTCGTTTTCTTAAGTTTCTGTGTCATCTTCATTCGATGCATGTAATGAGATTTTTGATTGAAAGTTTGCACAATCTTTGAAATGGTTAATCTTTATTCTTGAGAGGGCATCTGCATTTCTGTTTATTTTTCCTGCACGATGTTCTATTTTATAATTGTATTCTTCGAGTTTTAGGCGCCAACGCGCTAATCGGCTTCCGGGATCTTTTATCGAGAAAAGCCATGTAAGGGGTCGATGATCAGTAATAAGGGTGAATTTTCGGCCAAAAAGATATGGTCTAAAATGTTTGACTGCCCATACGATAGCTAATAGTTCTCTCTCTATAGTCGAATATTTTGTTTCGGCACCGCATAATGTTCTGGAGGCATAAGCTATGGGTAAATCTTTTCCAATAGGGCCTTGCGATAGAACGGCTCCAATCGCGAATGCACTAGCGTCAGTTGTTAGTAAAAATGGTTCCTCAAAATTCGGATATATAAGTATTGGATCTGATGTAAAAATATTTTTGAGTTCGTTAAAGGCTTCTTTGCATTCAGAATTAAAAATAAAAGGTACGTCTTTCTGAAGTAGTTTCGTAAGTGGTTTAGAAATTTTGGCAAAATTTGGAATAAATCTGTAGTAACCGGCTAAGCCTAAGAATGATTTTATTTCTTTGGTGTTCTTTGGTTCCGGGAAGTTGTTGATGCAAGATATTTCAGCTGGATTTGTTTTTACACCATTTTCTGTTACAAGGTGGCCCAAATATGCCACTTCTTTTCTTAAAAATTCGCACTTGTCTGGCTGTATTTTTAAATTTGCTCTTCGTCTTAAAACTTCTGTTAGTCGTGACATGTGATCATGAATAGTGGGTGAGTAGATAATTATGTCATCCATATACACTAAGCATCTTTCTTTTTGTATTCCTAAGAGGATGTTTTCCATTACTCTTTGGAAAGTAGATGGAGCATTTATTAGTCCGAATGGCATGCGGACAAATTCGTAATTCAATTTTCGACGGAAAAGGCCGTTTTCTGGATGTCTTGTGGCTCGATTTCAATCTGGTGAAATCCACACGCTAAATCTAGTGTTGTGAAGTATTGGCATCTTCCTAGTTGGTCCAATAGTTCTGATATTTGTGGTAGAGGATAACGGTCTGGTACTGTGAGTTCGTTAAGCTTTCGATAATCAATAACAACTCGCCATTTTTGTTTTCCTGACGCATCTAATTTCTTCGGTACGACCCAGACTGGACTCGAACAGGGCGAGACGCTTTTCTGGATTATTCCTTCTTCTAACATTGTATTAATTTGCGTCTTTACCTCTTCCTTATGTATTTGAGGATATCTACAGGATTTATTGAAGATAGGTTTAGCGTTGTTTGTTTCGATTTTGTGCTTGATTTCGTTTGTGAAGGTCAATTTGTCGCCTTCGACATAAAATATATCTGCGTATTCAGTACATATATCTAGAATTAGTTTTTGTTCTTCGCAATTTAGATGATCAATTCTTGGTTGTTCTTTTCGTTATTGTTCAATATATATGTTCAATTATTCGTGTTCTATCTACTACGGGTTCTTTAAAATCATTTCCGTTGTAGGATAGGATTGTCTCCGAATTTTTGAAAGATGCGATTGAAATGTCTGAAAATTCGATTGTCTTCGGCATAGCATTAGCATTTAGGACGGAAGTTAAGAATTCTCCATTTTCGTCTACATGGACTAATGCATGAGGTAATCTAACTTTTTCTATTTCTTTTATTCTATTTTTTTTAGTCTGCATATTTGTTCGGTCCGGCTGTCAATGGTAATTCTGTTTTTTCCTTTTATTCGTTTTCTCTCCGGTCTTTCAAGATTTTTGTCTTGATCTCGGTTTTTTTACGATAGTGTATTTTTCATTCATAGGGTTTTGGTATTTTAAATATGATTCCAGTTTAGAATCTGATTTAATTTTTATTTTAGGTTCGTTTTGTCTTGTTTCTGTAGGGTGTGTCGGTGATTTGTCTTTAGGAGGTGTGTTTGTCTCGTGTACTACTTTGTGAAGGGTGAGAGTTTTAAAATTTGTATGCAACTGTCGGGATTTAAGATCTATTACGCGTTCTTAATGATCTAGAAAGTCTAGGCCGATTATGCCATCGAAATCAATGTCTAAATTGAAAACAAAGACTTTGTGAGGATTATCGTTAGTGAAGGGAATCAGGACAGATTCTGTTATTAACAATTTTTGATCGGTTATACCTTGAATAGTAACGTTTTCAGGAAATCTATTATGATAATTGCGTGCTGTGGTTTCTTTGAAAACAGTGAGTCCAGCACCTGTGTCGATTAAAAGTTTAAAAGTGTTGGTAGCATCGATAATTTAATATAAATTTTTGGAACTCATTGTATGAAATGGGGTTACAGGAATGTCTGTTCGGGAAAATTGAGATCCAGATGAAAGTTGTCCAAGTTGAGAGCTTGGATTTGTCCTTGGATATGCGTAATATCCGTTGAGTGGTTCGTATGATTGGGAGCATGATTTTGATTCTGAGGTGAAAGAAAATCCTGATAATTTTCTATGTCGAGTGTGTTATTGGTTTCGTAAAAGTTATTAGTTTGTGGATTATTTTATGTATAATAATCTGTTTCATAGTTTTCATAGTTATCGGTATTATAATAATTATCTGTATAGTAATCGTCTGTATAATAGTTTTCATATAACATTTCATCAGGGTATTCGTTTAAAACATGTGCCTTTTGGAAGTTTGGGTTTCTTTGAATAGTAGATGGACAATTTTGATTTTGAGATGAAAAGGAAGGTCTCTGTTGGTTGAAATTTAGATTGTTGGAGAAATATTGATTCCTATTAGGGTTCTGATTGTTTTGATAGTTGTTAGGTCCATTATTATACTGGTTTTGGTAACCGTGTGGCCTAGAAAAAGTTTGGTTTGGCTGTACGAAACGTGAAGAGCGGCATTCAGTATTTAGATGACCAATGCGGCCAAAATTTGTACATTTTGTAAACTGAGATGAGGGTCTTCTCATTTGTTGAGAGGCTTTAGGAATAGTTGATCTAGAATTAGATTTTTGTTCTTCATAATATGACAATTCAAGTTCGCGTCGAATACGATTGCTTGCTTCAATGAGATCTTTTGGATTACTAGCCCTAATAATTTGTACTAGACGGGGTTCTAAACCGGTTAAAAGTGTGTTTAGGGCCATGGTATCGATTAAGTCACATTGGGCGGTTTTTTGATCTGGGGATAAATTTGCTATTTGGATCGAGGCGTGCATTTTTGCATTCAGAACTTGTAAGCGGTTAAAGAAAGTTAGAGGATATTCGTTAGATAGTTGTCTTAGTCTTTTTAAGTCTTGTATTAGGGAGGTCAGGTCTCTACTGTCTCCGAAATGTAGATTTAGTAAGTGTTTTATTTCTGTATAGAAAAGTGGTTTTCTATAATTAATAAGCTATGCAGCTTTACCTTTGAGTTTATTTTTTACGTGAATCGTTATTAGAACGCGCTGATTGCCTATAGCCATCTTAAAAGCACAGTCGCACGCATCCAAAAATGTAGAAACAGAAATTGGATCGCTTTCAAATTCTGGGATAAGGGAAAATATTTCTGAAAGCTTATAAGGTTCGATTTCTTGTTGAGTTTGGGAACGTGTCTCGGGCATTTTTCGAGATATTTTTAAACGAAAATGAAAAATAGAAGTATGGAGAAATATAAAATGTGGTATATAAAGGACAAAAATGTATCAATATAAAAATATCAAATAATATATCAATAAAAATGTATCAAATATATCAAATAAAAATATATCAAAAGAAAATATACCAAAAATATAGCAAGTAAAAAAAACATTGTCAATAAAATATTAGTATAAAATAATATGAAAGAAATATCTTAATATCAATAATTTCAAATATTAGATAATCAACTTGTAGTTTTTTATGTATCTTGATTAATTGACTTGCAGTATAGTCATTTCGTAAATTTTTATAAAAAAATTATTAACGAGATGCTTCAAAATCCACTTACATAAAGAAGAACATCGGGACGTCTTGTTCTCTCTGATCAGCTACCAGGGGCTTCACTAGCTGTTCCTTCCGTAGATTACAGGAGTGAGGTTGTTCGGAGATGCTTTCTTCTTTAAGGGTCGTCTTGTTCTCTCTGCTCGGCTACCAGGGGCTTCACTAGGTGTTCCTTCCGTAGATCACAGGAGTGAGGACTTCCGTAGATTCTTTGTTCCGTTAAGGGATGAGAATCCGCCGCTGCCAGTGAGTATACATATGTTCTAGCAACGTTAACCGGATCCTACTGACTTTGCGCCAATTGTTAGATCATGTTAGATCACTAATCACGTATTTGACTTTTTAAAAAAGAACTTTATTTGTTACACATTAAATAGTAGGTACAAAATTAAATTAATTTAAAATGACTACAATAACTGGACTGGTCTAAGTTGCAGCTAAGAGTGTCTCCGGCATCTGGCACCATTTTAAATGGTAGCACTTCGCGGTTTTTTCATATTTGGTGGTCCATTAAATGCAGTGTCCAACTGAATACAGGCAATACCAACGTGAACATCATAGGTGTCTACGGCCCACAGGTAGGGTGTGAAGAACAGGAAAATAAAGAATTTTGGAAGACCCTTGATTGCGGGATGCTCGAGATTTCTCGAGGCGGGGGAAGGGACAGTCAGATAGATTTTGTGCTGTGTAGAAGCAGTCAGCTAAAAAAGGTTACGACCTGTAAAGTGATAAATGTGAGTATGTAGCTAGTCATTTCTTCTATCGGTGATAGTGGATACGGAGATAAAGGTGAGGCGGAAAGGAAAGCAAGTAGGACACCAGAAAGTAAAGTGGCGGAAGTAATGTCATCAAAGGACTTGCCCTCGTGCGGAAGATTAAGAGTGTGGATGGAAGAGTGTTAAGAAGAAGAAATAAAGCAAAAACAGTATGAGTACTTTAGTAAGTTGCTAAATGAAGAATACCAGAGGATAGACAGAGGATGCGGGATCACAAATGGGAATGTAATATCGGGAATAGCGAGAGATAAAGCTGTTAAGGCGTTAAATAGGACGAAGAACGTTAAGGCTTAGGATCTAATAGAATGCCTGTAGAGGTTTGGAAGGCTCTAGGGGGGGAGAGGATTAATATTTTGTGGCAAATGATGTGTAGGATATATGAGGAAGAAAGGATGTCCAATGCATGGAGAGAGAGTGAGATGGTATCATTGTATTAAGATACAGGGAACATTCAGGACTGTAAGAACTATATAGGGACAAAGTTAATGTCGCACACAATGCAAATTTGGGAGAGAACTTCAAAGCAAAGGTTACGGAGAAAGACATCGATAGCAGAAGAATAGTTTATGTTTATGCCAGGAAGGACGACAACGGCCTTGTTTGCGTTGAGACAGTTGGTAAAAAAATACAGCGAGAAGAAAAGGGAGCTACATTTGATATTTATAGATCTTAAGAAGGCGTACGACACAGTTCCTAGACAAGAGCTATGAAGATGTATGAAAGAGAAATGGGTTCCTGAGAAGTACGCAAGGCTCGTGAAGGATATGTATGAGGGAGCGTACACTAGCGTACGTACAAAGTAAGGGAGAGGGCTCCTTGGTCAATGCTACTTGCTGATGATATCGTGTTAGTAGAGGAGAACAAAGAAATGTTAAAGCAGTTGGAGTGTTGGAGTGGGCTATTAAAGAGACAGGGCCATTAAGGTTAGCAGGTCGATGTGGTTGGGGGGAAGAGGAAGAGTTAGGGACGTAGAATTGTTTGGAGAAAAGCTAGGATGAGTAAGAGAATTTAAATATCTTGGCTCCTATATAACGAAAAATGGGATACTAGATCAAGAAATTTCCCACAGGATACAATCTGGTTGGTTTAACTGGAAGCGAAAGAGCGGTGTACTTTGTGATCGAAAAATCAGGGAAGGGCTGAAAGCAAAGATATACAAGAGTGTAGAGAGACCTGCAATGGTGTAAGTGTGACATGTAAAGAAGATCCAGGAAAAGAAGATGGAGGTAGCTGAATTGAAAATGGTAAGGTGGATGTGGGGTAAGACTAGAAGGGACATGATCAGAAACGACTTGATTAGGGAAAGAGCTCGGGTGACTACAGACTCAAAAAAGATTCAAAAACAAAGACTGCAATGGTTTGGTCATATCAGACGTAGAGATAAAAACTATTTGAGACGAAGAATAGAGCTGTTAGAAGTTAATGGAAGAAGAGATGGAGGAAAACCGAGGAGAAGATGGAAGGATTGTGTGGCAGAGGTCTTGAGAGAGAAAGGTTTAGGTGAAGAAGACCCGATGGACAGAAAGGAGTAATGACGAAGAGTAAGGAACAGTGCCCCCTAAAAAGGGAAAAGCTGAGGACGAAGAAGAAGAAGAGGAAGAAGGGGGTTCATTGACCATACGAAACAATGAAATCCTTTTAACGTTGTAGTTTCTTTCTAAAGTACATATTATCAATAACCTATATATGGTAATTTTCATTGTCACAAAACCTTTCACTCGGTCCATATTCGCAGTGGTAGAGAGGTTGTCGAAGTACCAGAATATTCCGGTTTTTTTGTCATTTCGTCAATAACAATAATAATAATAATAATTTTTATAATTCATTCTTAATCTTACAAACGTAACACTAAGAATGGATTTGGTATAATTACTGATAAAAAATGAAAAAGAAGTAGTAGTATTTGTAAGAACAAGTGATAGATTAATGTTAGTGAAATTTCTACTTAATAAAGAAGTGTTAAATGTTGTGTTTGGGCATGCTCCTTAAGTTGGTGTGGGTAGGCGTAACATAATTTTTGTTTTGTATGATCAATTAGAAGGCACACTTAAAGATATTTCATCAACGGACAGAATCATAATAGTATGTATGTGTGCGTCAATCTAAGAGAGCATATGAAACGATACATGAGTCTAGGACTAGGCTTTGGAACTAGAATATATGCTGGAGATGATATGTTGGAATTAGCAGCAGCATTAAATAAGGCTATTGTTAACACATTATTTTGAAAGAGAGGTAGTCAACGTATCACGTACAAAATAATTCTCGAATAGACTATTAAGAATTAGATCATTCTGGAATATGAAAGAAAGTCCAAATAAAATTTGGATAAATAATTCTAGTTTAACTAGTTTGAGTCTAGCAATTCGCTTATAAAGCATCAAATATTGAACGCGCAAAAGTTGTTAAATTATATTTAATGCTTTTAATTTTATGGAAAAAGAGGTCAATAATGGTAACGAAGTTATTCCTATAACCAAACTACAGAAAAGGATAGAGCGAAAGCTGGTGAAACCGTCCCGATGTTAAAAATGTCGTTAAGCAAAACAAAAGCATCTAATTACGCCAGTTTTCGTCGCTTTATATGAAACAGAATAAACTTAACGTGTCTACAAAAAAACATGGACAATTTAGACCTAGTAGTCGTCAGACGAAAGAGTAACAATTGAATTGTATAGGAAAATGTTTTGTGGAAAATGTTGTGTTAACACATAAGCGCCTCGATAAAAAGCTACAAGAGGCATTTGGTTATTTGGGGGAAAAGAAAGTCTGCGTAAAGTAATCCAGCAATTGGGATTAATATGGCCCAAAACGAAAACAAACAGGTATATATTAATTAATGAAACATCACGACATGAGGAATCCTCGACTTAACTTTTTAAGAATGAAGGAATGAATAATTTTCATACCCATGAAAATTCTTGGTCTGATCATAGCCATTAGGGATTGCGGAGAACCGTATCAAAAGTACAACGACTTGTGATAATGTACCTACTCTGGAGGGCAAAACAGTTTTGTTAAAAACGCCAAGTTGATTTTTAATTTAAAAATAAAATCAGTCGACTATCACGATAACATGAACTATGTTAACTATAAAAAGTGGCTAGAAAGAAAACTGATTTAACATTTGCCTTCAAAAAGTGTGCCAGTTATCGAAAATGCTCCATACCATAATATTCAATCAAATAAATGTCCAATAACCGCAACTCTGAAGAAATATATGAAACAATAGCTGCAAAATAAAGGTGTTCCGTATAGGGATGATATGGTAAAATTTCACATATAATGTA
Organism: Diabrotica undecimpunctata; assembly: GCF_040954645.1. Taxonomy (NCBI): domain Eukaryota; kingdom Metazoa; phylum Arthropoda; class Insecta; order Coleoptera; family Chrysomelidae; genus Diabrotica; species Diabrotica undecimpunctata. The sequence goes on from NC_092810.1 coordinate 89,028,552, forward strand.
ATACATATGTAGAAACCTAGATTTAAAACATACTAAGTCGATAAAACTTTTCAAGAGCCGTGATGTTTTGGGACTGCCATCCATCCCGACCTAAATTCAATTAACTTGTTTGATCATCACTGAAACAGTTTATGGCAAATAAATTACGTGGAATCACTCTCATGCAGAAAAGTTGTGTGGTGAATTATTTGATTTCTTTTTCGACAGCAGAATGGACATTAACAGTAAAGAAGAATCAATTAAATTCACCGTAGAAAAAAAAACAACAACTCACTTCCCTTTCTGGATATGTTAATCACAAAAGAGGATACAGGATATACTACCAAAGTTTACTCAAAACCAACCCACACCAACAGATATTTAAATTACCACTCAAACCACAACAGTATCGTCAAAAAGGAAATGATCCAATCATTATATTATAGAGTCCATGACACCTGCTCTAATGACAATGCACTTTAGGAAGGAAAAAATCTACTAATAAGAGTTTACAAAAATTGTTTACCCATTACACATTACTCTTTCCCACTACACTTTCTTCTTCGTGGGTGCATATATTTTAGGTCCAGATATCTTAATGGCATTTCAATTTTAGTTCTTACCAAAAATAAATATCTCTAATAATACTCCAAATTATATTAACAGTTTAAGTTTCTTTATTAAATATCATCAAATAACGGGAGCTCTTTTGGGTAAAATATTATTATACAAAACAAGTGTATATTCTATATATGAGTATTAAATTGTTCCAACGATATTTTCTTTCATTCATTCAACAGCTACAATATTGCAATGAATAAATTCAACAGAACTCCAAATACCAGTGTAATAAATGGCACTTGAGAATAACACCAGACAATACGAAATAACCTTTTATATACTCGAGTAGGTACTACTCACTTAAGAAACACAAAGTGTACCTCTTGAAAGTCGAAATGTACGCGATTGTTAATGTTTCAAAAGATTGACACATTTAAAATTTATGGTTTTAAATCGCTATGGTATGTGTCCTGTAGAGATATTGGAGCAAATCCCTGAAAAAACTGTTCTCTTTTCTATTTAACGAGGTTGTAATTGATGGAAGTTATAACCAGCTGTTCAATTGAAAAAAAGACATATTTAACACTTTTTTCATATTAAAATTGTAATGCTTATTTCCAAAGAATCCTTAATTAATTTTTAACATTTTTTTTATATAAAAGAAGTAATTGAATGTCAAAACTATTAAAACTTTGGATGCGTTGGCAACAGTCCTAATCTTGAGTTAAAGAGTTTTTGGAAATATATTATTTAAAAATAATTTAGTTAAGTTAAAAAAAAGTTAAGTTTTCAGTGGGTTACCTGACAACTTTCTTATATTAACATGCAATATGCAATAACATTGCAAGATGTTTTTTCTTAGATACCAAGTGTATTTAAAATTAATTATTGAATGTCTTTCAACTTCTATTCGTTAATACAATGATCTGGTTTCTCTATATTTGGCTTAAGAGGGGATCATTTCTTTTCCCGTTGCTACCGGTTATCCATGTGAATTTCACTTTTATTATATTGAAGTAAATCATAGACTTAATGAGTCTATGAATGACTTAGGACTCTGTTAAATGAGCGCTAATATCGTCTCGTTAGCAGCGCCGCATTATCGTCAGCCCAACCGGGCAGTGGAATAAATTATATGAACGACATTGCCGTTCGACCTACAGCTTTTCTGTTTTTCAGCTTTTCAGGTGTTTTTCGAACTTTATCTATATTTATATTAACTTCATCATTTGTGGTTATTCCGAGTGTTTCCGATCATTAACTGAGAGGTCATTAACGGATAACACTGGATGGAATCTATAGTATAATCCTAGCAGTTGTAGAGAAGAGGAATTAGAAGAACATACTTCATATGGAATTTATCATATAACAATACAAAAATTTATGGATGCGATCAGAACATCAAAGAATAGAAAAGCAACTAAAGTAGAATATGTAACTTCTAAAATATGAAGATATCTTGCTACTATTTGAGGCAGCTACATCTGATAAATAAAGTTCGTTTAGAGTCCAAAATCACTGAAAAGTGGCAAATGACACAAGTTATATCACTACTTAAAAAAGATGACAATTGCGAAAATTATAAAGGGATTAGTTTATTGAATGAAATCTATAAAACATATCCCAAAATTGTTAATATTAAAGTTTATTTCAGATGTCCATGCAGTAAAGGAATGTACATGCGGCTATATTCCAATAACGCACTATTTCAACATTCTTTAGGATTCCGGCTGGGATCTATAAAATTTTATACAGTTTTTTATAAATAATATAATAATATATATAAATTTATATATATATATATATATATATATATATATATATATATATATATATATATATATATATATATATATATTGTTATGATTGTTTATTTTGACTTTAATCTTAGTTTATTGAGCCAATAAAAAAATATAACTTATTTCTTATCAAAACTAAAATAAACTCCTTATATTACCTGTGTTCGATGGATTCAAAGATTTTCTAGTTGTCTTTTATCGGGATAGAGAAGAAGGATAAGAATAAAAAATATATTATATCACAAAAATTTACGTTTCTTTATTTTATATGAACGAATAAAACAATTATCAAATTCTGTCGTTATCTTATCAATCAGCATACAAGAAAATAAATCAAAATTTTATAATAATAAGATTTTAACTCTGCATACATTTATATTAAGTGAAAACCAATTTTATTTAAATTTTTCTTTACTTGAAACAAGAAACAACAAAACTTTAAACTTTTGATTAGCCTAACAAAACCTCAGTTCTTAAATTTGAATGCTAATGACCATGATGTCAAACCGATCCTTCACAGATATAAAATTCAATTGTACAAAACACTTACAGCTTATTTTCTTATTGAGTTGTATGTTGGAACATACCCAGAAAATCCAGTCTCCTCAACGATGTGATCTCTCCTTTTTGGCACCTAGGCTCCTTCCTAACGTCTCTGCAAACCTGCTGCACTAACCAAAAACACCTGATGCACTTCTCCAAAAACTCAACTACTTATTAATGACACAAGGACCTCCTTTTGTCAACTTGATGCCGTAAAACTACTTTCACAAATCTTCACAAAATGCCAACGGTAGATACAAGGACCTCTTTAAATCTACTTGTTATTTCCTTCTGCAAAAACTATTCAATTCTTTTCACAATGCCGGTATCCAACTCACGAACCACACCCTATCTTGAGACAAACGACTGTTTCCTTTGATGACCAAATTATAACTGACTTCTCCGGTTCTCATGATCGGCTCACAAATTCCCATTTAAAAATGACCGTCCAATCAAAAGCTCAAATTGTGTTTACTATGATTTTGGAAAAGCCTAATTTCGGTTTCAGAGAAAAACTAAATAGCTTACTTTAAAATTGGTTTTGTCAATACACAATTTATACAAACAATGAAAAGATTAACTTACAGGTAAAATGTCTTCTAATTCTAAACAAACGTTTTTTGATAATTTTGTTTGAAACGGAAAAATGTCGTTTGCCAAACAAATTTCTATTCTTATCTACACTAAATCTTATCTTAAATTACTATATACAATTTGTTTATATTGATATCTTAAAATTTTATTTCGATGGATTTTTTTATTTATTTTTCTTTGGTTGGGAAAGAAGAAACATAACAATATATATATATATATATATATATATATATATATAAATATATATGTATATATATATATATATATATATATATATATATATATATATATAAATATATATAAATATATATATATATATATATATATATATATATATATATATATATGTATATATATATATATATATAGAGAGAGAGAGAGAGAGAAAAGGAGTACGACCGTCAATCCAAAATAAACTAAGGTACACTCGAAGAGTGGTGGGTTTTTCGGTCAAAGTGGAGAAATAAAAGACAACCACTTGCTAAATTTTTACATAATTATGATGGATATGCTCCCAGATTTTATTGTCTACCTAAAATACATAAGCCCACATTGAGCATGAGGCCAATTGTTTCCTCCATTAATTCACCAAACACTAATATTGCAAAATTTTTAACTGACATCTTATCTAAATCTTATAATTATAATAACAACTTTAATATTGTTGATTCTTTTCATTTTAGTGAATTTATTAATAATTTTGAACTTCCACAAGGCTACATTTTAGTGAGTTTTGATGTGGTATCTCTTTTCACTAATTTACCTCTTTCTAGCGTTATTACCTCCTTAAGAAATCACTGGAACTCCGTCCAACCTAACTGTCCTGTATCCTGGGATGTATTTGCAGAACTTTTACAATTAATATTTGACACTAATTTTTTGGTCTTCAACGACAAATATTACCTTCAAATCTTTGGGACACCTATGGGTTCCTCAATCTCTCCCATCCTGGTTAATTATGTACTGAATGATTTAGTATCTGACCGTTTGGGTCTTTTAGATTTCCAAATCCCTTTTATTAAACGGTATGTTGATGACTTATTACTACCCTTACCTCCAGACAAGATTCAGGCCACCTTGTCTTTATTCAATGAGTTTGATCCTCACTTACAGTTCACTGTTGAACTTGAGGACTCCAACACAAATAGTATTCCCTTCTTAGACATGCGTGTCATTAGAATGGGAGATAACACCCTTACAAGTTGGTACAGGAAACCAATGGCCTCTAATAGGTTTCTCAACTACCACTCTTGTCATCCCTTTAAATACAAATTAAACCTTATTAAAGCGTTAAGCTGCAGGCTAAATAGACTGACACATCCGATTAATCGAAGGGAATCCCTTCAATTACTTAAGAATATTCTGATTGAGAATTCCTGTCCATCCTCCCTTATTAATAAATACCTTTTCGTTCAAAGCTATGGTTCTTCTTTAAATGACATACCCAATGGTGACCAACTTAGAATAATATCAAATAATTCAATTAACAACACTGTTCTGCCTAATACTGTACTTGGGAATCCAACTACCCATTACTCATCGTTACCTTATTTTCCTTAAGTTACTGAGAAACTCGTTAAACTGTACAAACATAACAACGTACCGGTTAAAATTGCAATTAAGAATGCTAAGACTGTCAGGAATTTGTTTTCTAAAACTAAAACACCTCTGTCCCTTCTGGAACAAGTTAATGTAATATATCATATACCTTGTGCTGAGTGTGACTCATGTTACATCGGTCAGACAGGGAGATCACTGAGAGGACGTCTTACGACCCACCGCAGTGATATTAATTTATCTAAACATACTTGTGCTCTTGCCCAACATGCTATTAGCACTAAGCACGAAGTAAACTTTAATGAAGTTAAAATTCTTGGCACTGAACGTAATCTCGTTAAAAGACAGTTTTTAGAAATGTGTTCAATATTAAAACATCCAAATACCCTTAATAAGAGAACCGACATTAGTAATTTGAGCCAAATTTATCATGCATTAATTTTGCAGAATTAGGCCTGATATGTTGTTTACTTAAATTTTGTCCCACAGTGGGTTTTTTCTTATCACATTTTCATATAATAAATTTAAATAAAAATAAAATAAAATAAATTATTCTTTCTTAAACTTAGATTCATCAACTTACATTTTATTAACTATTTGTCAATATCACTTTTACATAATTAAGTAATTGTTCTTTTTGATGAACTTGGTTGATAAAATTTTAAACTGAAATTGATTCATAGAATCTTTTTCATTACGGTCCGAAATGATTTGAACCTTTGGACTGTGGAAGTTGTATTAATCTTCACCTGTTGGCTGGCTAACCAGTGACGTCATATTATTATAATATATGATATTTTGATTGACTTCGCATGCTGTGTTCTTTGTTGACAAATCAATCACTGTAGGATAAATGGTGATCTTAACCACCTTTTCCTTTCATTGTTTGATTTCTTAACGACAAGTTGTCAACCAAATTTATCACATTCTTTGAATATACCGCCCTATTTTATAGAGGTTGGTAGTTTGCCTTGCTGTTCTTGTCATTTTGACCTCAAGGCCATCTCTATTCACGTTGTGTGCGTGGGTGTTAAACCTGTAAATTCATTTATCGGCGAGACTCAGTAAGCTTAAGACGGGTAACTTCATTTTATCTTTATACTAAATTAATTTAAATAACTTATAATGTTACCTAAAGTTAAATTTAAAATCTAATTGATTAAATAAATTGTTGGAAGTGCTTTCTCATGATCTTTCTAGTTCTTTACACTTTAAAATAAACCTTAATGTTTTTTTACTTAAGTTTTTATAATAACTTTTTTATATACATGTATGTTTATCACATGTTCTTTTGCTGTGCTAATTTTGTTAAATTGCAAACTATACCAAGTTTCAATTAATTGATTTATACAACTTTACCCTAAATGTCCAGTTTCGTAAGCTTTTTCATATTTTTAACATCATTGACTGCTACATGTCTTTGTAAGGTAACACACTTTTATTGTAACTTCTCTATGGATGTTTGGTTTCATATTGTTCTTTTTAGATGAACTGATGATGCTTTCTGAGCAGAAAGCGAAACGTCTTCAATAAATAGATGAAGTAGCCACCTTCTTTGTCTTTTATTTCTCCACTTTGACCGAAAAACCCACCACTCTTCGAGTGTACCTTAGTTTATATATATATATATATATATATATATATATATATATATATATATATATATATATATATATATATATATAATCTTTGCAGATTAGTTAAATAGTAAACTCTTAAATATTGGGGAAATCTGCAAGAAAGACTCTAATGTGTATCAATTGTTTCGCCGAACGTTTTCGCCAAAGAGAATTAATTTGGCTTCTTCAGGGCTGAAAGAGAATAAATTATAATTAGCTACCATATATTATCTATTAAAACATTATTGATCTTACCGTAACTTAGAATTGTAGAGTTAGAATATTAAAAAACTTTGCTAGTAACATAGTGGTGTTTTTTGTTACTATGTGCAAAAAAAGTTTTTTTAAGGTTTGAAATGTATGGTAGCTTTGAACTTGACACGTAAAGGCTTACCCAAGGTTAATCGAAAAACCCAATGTAACTACATTTAAAAAGAGGTAATTCTTTGAATTTAGTTATTGCCGACAATTCAAAGAATTACCTCCTTTTAAATGTAGTTACATTGGGTTTTTCGATTAACCTTGGGTAAGCCTTTACGTGTCAAGTTCAAAGCTACCATACATTTCAAACCTTAAAAAAACTTTTTTTGCACATAGTAACAAAAAACACCACTATGTTACTAGCAAAGTTTTTTAATATTCTAACTCTACAATTCTAAGTTACGGTAAGATCAATAATGTTTTAATAGATAATATATGGTAGCTAATTATAATTTATTCTCTTTCAGCCCTGAAGAAGCCAAATTAATTCTCTTTGGCGAAAACGTTCGGCGAAACAATTGATACACATTAGAGTCTTTCTTGCAGATTTCCCCAATATTTAAGAGTTTACTATATATATATATATATATATATATATATATATATATATATATATATATATATTATATATATATATATATATATATATATTATATATATATATATATATATATATATATATATATATATATATATTATATATTATATATATTATAGTTTTGAGTTTCTTTTTTCTAATTTTATATTATATATGTATATGTATATATATATATATACATATATAAACCAATGGTTCCCAATGGTTCAACAAAAAATGAGATTGATTACATCCTATCCAAAGAAAAGAACATAGTACAAGACGTTATAGTCATAAACATGATCTCCGTAGGAAGTGATCACAGAATTGTTAGAGCCAAAATCAAAATTAACGCCACAACAGACAAAAATTTAAACCATCTATAGTGTATTTTTATGTATGAGAGAGTAATAAAACAATAAATTATGTATGCAAATTATGTCAACAAGTTTACAGAAGTATATAGGAAAACAATTTTAAATTGAGTATGACCACCAGGTATAAAGGTTGGAGCAGAATAGAATACAATAGTTGTGAGGTTTACTAATCCCTAAATAAGGTTGCCAGTGTCGGAGTGATGGAGGTTAACAGGTACTAATGAATTTGCAAGAAATGTAAGATGTTTATTTTATTGGTTATATATAACCAATAAAAGTTTAATAAGTACCTACCTATTTACAAAATAAAGTTTAATTCTTTAGATAAAATAAAACGTTTTATTTTATCTATTTGCAAAATAAAGTTTAATTCTTTGCCTATTTGCAAAATAAAGTTTAGTTATATATATATTTAGGGATTCTACAGTATTCACTGCCTTCCCTCGCTCAACCGTTTCCATCTCTCTCTGTTGTTCCATTCTCCATCGTTTAGTCCTCTCTTACTCATGGCGTCGTCTACTTCGTTCCTCCAGGATTTTCGGGGTCGTCCTATTTTCCTCCTTCCTATGGGGCTCCATTCGGTTATTCTTTTTATCCATCTGCTGTCGCTAGCTCTTCTTACATGTCCATACCACTTTAGTCTTTTTTGTTCTATATATGTTAGTATGTCTGTTTCTATTGATGTTCTTTGCTTTATTTCGTCATTACTTCTCCTATCCATTCTTGTTACTCTGCAGCATCTTCGCAGGCATTCCATCTCTGTTGCTATTATCTTACTGCCGTTTTTCTTGTTTATGATCCAATTTTCGGCCCCATATGTCATAATACTTCGCACTAATGTTTTATAAATCTGCGTTTTTGTCTTCATATTTAGGTGTCTATCCCACCATACTGAGTTAAGTTGTCGGATTGCTGTTCTTGTTTGTCCTAATCTTTGTGTAATTTCTTCCTCTATTGTTGCCTTTTTCGTGATTATAAACCCCAGGTATTTGAATTTATCCTTTCCTTTGATTGTTACGTTGTCATCAATCTGTAGATCTTCTATGTCTTCTTCACTTGTAGATAGGTACTCTCTACTAAAGTTTAATTCTTTAGATAAAATAAAACGTTTTATTTTATCTGAAATGAGTGCATTCCACGAAGTAAGAGTTTCAACAATCAAACATTTACTTCTTTAATTCCAGGAATCTACCACAGTAATTGACTAGATAATTACCTTCTAAACTTATTCCACAGAAAATGTGATAGTGGGTTTTTCCATTTTGTATATAGGAAGGTCCAAGTGGCGTATTCAAAATTCTTAACAGTTCACTAAAAGTAGGTACTTCAGTTGCAAGGTGCAGTTTATTGTGTATACTAGTGTTATGGAAAATTTGGAAGTGCGTGTAAACGCCGAAAAATTGGTCCTCTAACAGTTAATGAAAAAACATTAATATTTAATTGTTTTAAATCATTTACAGACAAACGTTTATGTGAAAGTGTTGATGAGACCGTTGAGTTAGTTAGCAGTACACTTGGTGTTGGGAAATCTACGATTTACAGAGTTATTAAAGAAGAGAAATGTGGTAGTTTTCAAATGCCACGTAATGCTCCAGGGAAACCAAAATTTCAAATAGAATATCATTTTAAAGAAGGACTTCGACGGAAAGTGCATGAATTCTTCTTTAGACAAGAATTTCCAACATTGGATAAAGTTCTTGTCTCAGTTCGAGATGATAAGGATTACCCAGAAATGAGTCGAAGTACGTTATGGAAACTTTTAAAAGAAATAGGCTTCCGCTGGAAAAAGAATCCCAGAAAGTCTATTTTATTAGAAAGAAGCGATATTGTCATATGGAGAAGACATTTTCTAAGAACCATAAAGGAAATGAGAAACCAAAAAAGAAAAATATTTTATCTTGATGAAACATGGATCAACGAGGGTCATACACCAAATAAATTTTGGCAGGATGAAACTGTTACAAGTCAAAGGCACGCTTTTGTAAATAACTTATCTACTGGTTTAAACCCACCATCAGGAAAGGGACGCAGGCTGATAATAGTACACATTGGCAGTTCAGACGGTTTTGTTGAAGGTGGTTTATTAACTTTTGAATCAACTCGTACCGGTGACTACCATGAAGACATGAACGCTGATGTCTTTCAAGAATGGTTCGAACAAATGATAGATCTTCTTCCTAAGAACTGTGTAATAGTAATGGATAATGCAAGTTATCACTCCAGACTTATAGAAGGACTGCCCACAACCAAGTGGTTAAAAAAAGACTTGCAGAATTGGCTGAGTTCAAAAAATATTACGTACCATCCCGGATCTATAAGAAAGGAACTTTATTCGTTGTGTGCCCTTCATAAAGAAAAATTTAAAAAATACGAAATTGATGAAATTGCCAAAAATCGTGGAATGACAGTACTTAGATCCCCACCATATCATTGTGAATTAAACCCGATTGAACTGGTATGGGCACAGATAAAGAGTGAAGTTTCAAGAAAAAATACCACTTTTAAAATTCATGATGTTAAACAGTTGTTTTTGGAGGCCGTAAATAATGTAAAACCTGAAAACTGGGAAAAGGCAGTAAATCACACTATTAAAGAAGAGGAAAAAATGTGGAAGCTGGACAATATTACTGATAAAATGATCGAGCCAGTTATTATAAATCTTGGTTCTGAAAGTTCATCTTCTGAATCTGATTTGGATTTGTAACAAGTAGCTGTAAGTTTTATATTAATATTTTTATTCATCTATTTAACATACCTTAGACGGTTTTAAAAACTCTTTTTCTCTTTTGTAATTTTTAAAAATTACAAAACATGTGAATTTTTTAAAACCCTTTTAATGTAGGCCAGTCAGTTCTAATATAGTGTGTGATAAAAGAGGTCACTTTTGTTTACATACACATAACACTTTATAACACTGAAATAATTCATTTATTTTTTACAATTATTCAAAGTAATTTTTCAATTAATCTTGAGCACGCCCATGGAGTGGTCGGAGCTACCAGTTAAAATTATGCTAATTACTCTCTCGTTCATAAAAATAAACTATAAAAAAGAGATAGATACAGAACTTCTTAAAGAAAGCAAAGAGCAATACATAAACCAGCTAAAAAGAAGTGACATATCACAGCTAAAGGGTTTGCAACTAGACGAATTAAACGATAAAATAACAACAGAACTACTAGAAGCAGGCCTGAAGATTGCTAATAAACAAAAGCGAAAACAACAAAAAATTAGCACTAAATCACAAGATATGCTAAAAAAACGACGACAACTCCTGAATGATAACAAAAGAAATACAGTGGAGTTTACCGAACTGAACAAAACCATAAGAAAACAGTTAAAGGAAGATTTAAAGAAGTACCAAGAAGATCGCATTAAGAAAATCATAGAGAAGAACAAAAGTTTAAAAACAATGAAGACAAAATATAGGAAAAAGAAAACTAATCATGCTTAAAGCTGAGAACAATGAAGAAAGAGATCTAGGAGAAATAGTAAAAATCACAGAAAGATATTACACAGATCTATACAGTTCTAAAAATGACCCACCATTATCATCTAAACAGAATCTCTCGAGGAAAATACAAAATGTTGGCTCAGAGATATTACCAGAAATAACTGAAGATGAAATCGAAAAATCCATAAACAACATGAAAAGAAATAAAGCGGCCGGTGAGGACAAAATACTGGCGGAACTGCTAAAAGAAGGAGGAGACACGATAAAAAAAATGCTAAAAATACTGTTCAACAAATGTCTGTTTGAAGGTAAAATACCTAAACAATGGAGAAATGCCAACACAATCTTAATACATAAGAAAGGAGACCGAACAGACCTAAACAACTACCGTCCTATTTCCCTTTTGTCACAAATATATAAAACCTTCACAAGAATAATAAACAACCGACTAACCTATAAACTTGATAACTACCAACCAGTGGAACAGGCCGGATTCAGGAAAGGATACAGCACAATCGACCATCTACATGCGCTTAAAATCTTAATTGAGAAAACCAATGAATACAACCTTTCGCTATACTTAGCATAAGTAGATTATGAAAAGGCTTTCGACAGCATTGAACACTATGCGGTGGAAGAAGCTCTGGTCAATAGTAGCATAGATTCAAGATACCGACAATTGATACATGATATTTACCAAAACGCAACCATGACCGTAATTATGGACGACAAATTAATAACGGATAATATAAAAGTTAAACGAGGAGTCCGACAAGGCGATATAATTTCACCTAAACTGTTTACCTTGACCCTCGAAGATATAGTAAAATCAACAGATTGGGAAAACAGAGGAATATGTATTAACGGAAAGTACCTAAATCACCTTAGATATGCGGATGATATACTCCTGATCTCCTCGGAACGACAAGAACTAGAATTAATGCTGAATGAACTTCATGAAAAATCACTGCAAAAAGGCCTAAAAATTAACTTCAACAAAACAAAAGTAATGACAAACACGGAAGACCAAAAGGCAATAAAAATACAAACAGAAAAAATAGAACAGGTAAATGAGTATATCTATCTAGGACAAGCAATCAGAGCTAACAGAGAAAATCAAACAGCCGAAATATCGAGACGAGTAAGAATGGGATGGGCAGCGTTCGGCAAACTTTCTTACGTTCTAAAAAATCAAACAATCCCTCTATACTTACGAAGCAAGGTATATAACTCCTGTATAATACCGGTGCTCACCTACGGAGCACAGACATGGACATTTACACAGGCCAATTTGGATAGGATAAGGAAGGCACAAAGAGCGATGGAGGGACAAATGTTGGGTATATCACTTAAAGATAGAAAACGTAACCAGTGGATCAGAACCAGAACAAAGACAGTAGACGCGATAGAACAAGCAGCAAAACTGAAATGGAAATGGGCTGGACACAATGAACGTCTCCAAGACGGACGATGGAACAATGCCATCGGAAAGTGGCGTCCATACAATGCAAAGAGATCAAGAGGCAGACCACAGATGAGGTGGAAAGATGACATCAGGAAACAAGGAGGTCCCACATGGCAGAGAACAGCTCAAGATAGGGAAAGATGAAGAGAACTGGGGGAGACCTACATTAAACAATGGAAGGATAGAGAATAGGTTCAAAAAAAATATACATATATATAATCATATATAATTTTTTGATACGTCTTTATTAATAAATTTATGATATCTATTACATTTCAATAATTACAAATAATGATTATACCTGGTAATTACACTTGGTTTAATTGCATACATTCATGTAATGCATTTTAATAATTTTTACTTAATATGTATAAGCAATTATTTAGTTACTTTCTAATGTAATTATTTAAGTACTTTTAAAGTGGACAACTTCCAAATGTTGTAAACACCGTACCTATATATATATTTTGAATCTTTGGAGATCTCGTTGGTAGATTTTCGTAACGGCGTCATGGCGGATTTTTCTTCAGCAAAACGACTAAAGCTCACTGCGTTCTCGGCCAACGAAAAGATCATCATATTAAATGTTTTCAAAGTAAAGGGGTCATGTAGGAAATAATAGGCTAATAAAGAAACTGAAGGCAAGATTCAAATGGAGAAACAAGGAAAAATACGTAAGAAAATACATTAAACAATGTCATAAATGTCAAATTAACAAACCGAAAAGACTAAATGTCGAGGAATTCGTGATATCGGACACTTCTTCAAAACCATGGGACATAGTGCACATAGACACGATAGATCCATTCTCTAGAAGTAATGAAGGCAATAGATACTGTATCACAATGCTGTGTGAGCTGACGAAATACGCACTGAGTATAATACCAGTGTGCAACAAAGAAGCCGAGACAATAGCTCGCGGAATTTTCCATCATTTTATAGCAAGATACGGACTCATGAAACAAATCAGAACAGACCAAGGCACATAATACAAAAATGAAGTAATGCACGAACAAACAAAAATCCTAAAGATAGAGCAAAACTTGACAACGGCGTACCACCCACTATCGATTGGAAGTTACAACTGCTACAACACAACCCCTAACGCGTATCATGGATATACACCGTTCGAATTGCTAGTAATTCCTTGATGATTATAGGTTTATTACATTCTCCTTTATTAAAACTTCTTAATGCGTATGCTATCGGTAGGTCTATTCCGTTATAGTTTTGACTTCAAATTGCTGAACAACTCTCGTTGGATGCGTCTGTTGTCACAATGAATTGTTTACTGAAATCCGGATATTTTAAGATTGGTGGTTTCATCAGAGATAATTTGGGCTTATTGAATGATTCTTCACATTCCTTTGACCAAAAAAATTCTACTCCTTTCCTCGATAATCTGTTTAGTGGTATGCATACTTTAGCAAAATTTTGAATAAAACGTCTATATTAGTTACAAAATGCTACGAATCTTTTTGTCTCTTCTGCTGTCTTAGGTGTAGGTTCAATCGTTACATATTTTGCTTTATCTGGTGACACTCCTTTGTCCTTTGTAAGAAATGCTTTGTCCGGGGTTAAACCTGAAAAAGCTATTGACATCGTTCTTGAAAAGCTATTCGGGCTTACATGTAATCCAAAACTGAATTGAAATGCTCCATTCTCCGTGCTAAACGATGTGTATTTCCTTGATGATTTTTCTAATGGTATTTGGTGAAAACCTGAGATTAGGTCTATAACTGAAAACCATTTTGCTCTCCCTAGTTGATCTAGTATTGAGTCTATTCTTGTTAATGGGAATTTGTCTGTGACTATTTTCTTGTTCAGTTGTCTAAAATCTATGCATAATCTCCATGCTTTATTTTCATCTATAACCTTTTTCGGTACGAGCACTACCGGGTTATTGTATTCTGATGTAGATGGTTCTACAATTCCTTGGTCTCTCAATTTCTGTACTTGTCGGTTTAACTCCTCTGCTTGTGTCCTATAATTCTTGATGTATACTGGGGTTTGGTGTTTCACTCTCAGTTTTTGTTCGTAGAAGTTGTTACATGGTAGCAGGGCGAATATATCTGAGTATTCCTCACATAAAGATACCAATTTATCGCGAGTGTATTTTGGGATATCTAACTTAAGTGATTCCCGTAATTCCTTCTTCCTATCTTTACTGTCATTAATCAGTCTATATATGCTAAACAGTTTAATGTCTAGTGTTCTGATTGTGTTTGTCTCTATCTTTACCGTTTCGTAGGTTGTATTCAAAATTTTGATGTACGGATTATTGCTTGAAATGATTGCTCTCGCTATGAATATTCCAGGTAGTATCTCCTGTTGTTCCACTACTCTGTCGTTCTTCAGTGTTTGAAAATTTTTTTTTTACTATTCTGTAAATTTTGCATCTAGGGCATTATTATCGTGTCATTATATATGTTATCTAAAATGTTCGTACTAACATAACAGTCTCCGTCGTCTTTAATGTGCATTTTTAGATTAGCGTAGTCAAATATACATTGAACATTTGAAATTAAGTCTCTCCCAATGATTCCGTCCGTTGGAATGGGAAAGTTAGATTCTACTAATTGAAATATATGTTCAAACCGACGTTCTTTTACTTCTAGTGTTGTTTAGATTTCTCCCATTGTTTGCAATTCTCCTTAAGTTACTCCTTTTATTTTCGCCTTTGTGTTTGGTTTCACATGTTCCTGCATAAAATCTTGTGAACATTTGAGTATAGAAATATCGGCTCCTGTGTCTATGATAAATATATTTGTCTGTCCTAGGATTCCTGTTTTCATTTATATGAAATTTGTTAAGTTTAAGTCGACGTTGTAAATGTAATATTCCACTTCTAACTGTGCATTTCTGTTATTTTGATCATTCAAAACCCCTACCGCGAGTTTTCCGGTTTCCCTTGGCTATCTTCTAATTCTAGTAGCCTTACATTTCTATTACGTCCTCCTCTCTGGTTTCCTCTATATGCTTGGTTGCTGTATTGTTTATATCCTCTGTGTGTATAGTTCCGTTGGTTTCCCTTTGCTTCGTTCTGTTGTTCAAAGGTAGGTCTTCTTCCCTTGTCATATTTGTTGTGATATCCTCTCCTATACTGGTGCTGTCCTCACTTAGCTTCGTAATTTGTCCTATAATTTAATACTCTTCCTTCTGTGCTATCTTTTGTCGCGTCGATCGATAAAAATTTGGACATTACTTTGTGCGTGGTTGTGAAGTTACATGCTTCCAATATTAATTTAGCTTTTTCTGTGTTGACGTTGCGTTTCATTGTTCCAACTATAGTTTCCGTTGTATATTTTTTTGATAGTTCCAATGGCATTCCTACCGCTATGTATGCAACTTTTAGCTGTTCTGCTAATTCTTCAACTTCAGATGCATAGACCGCTGCATCTTTATGTCCTTGTCTTTTCTTCGCCAATTTATCTATTACCGTCTTCGGACTGTCGCCCCTCAGTTCTCTCTTCAGTGTCGCTGCTATTCTAGGGATTGTATCCTCTGTAGTTATAAGGTTTCTGGCTCTATTGGTTAATCTTGTTTTTATTAATGTTATCGCTGTTTCCTCGTGTCCTATCGCTATTTTCTCAAGGAGTTCTAATGCATCTAAAAATGACTGCAGTTTACCTGCGCTTCCATCAAACTCGCCGAGCAACACCTTGCTTGCGGTATTTAAAAATTCGTTGCTTGTAAGAGTCATACTTATTTCTTGCTCTGTGCCACTAGTTTCGTCTTCTAAATCCTTGTCACTTTGTTCCTCTTCTATTTCCTTGTTGATTAGCTGATGTATCGAGCTGGGAACTACTACTCTTGTATTAACTGCTTGAAACGAGCGCAAAACTCTATCCCTGATTCTGTCAAAATATTTGTTACACGTCTCTCTTTGTCCGTTAATGTCTCCCAATTTTTCGATGATGAAGACGATAATGAATACGAGGACGAAACTGAAAGTAGGCGGACGATGGCTTTAAAGACGAAGAAAAAAACAAAATCAGGTAGAATGACGGCCGGTAAAGTAAATGATTCTTTTGCTTTGACTTTTAAAGACGTAGAGGACAGCATAAGACCCTTCGACGGAAAAGACGATTATCCGGTGAGAAAATGGATTACTGACTTCGAAGAAATTTCTGAATTAATGGGATGGAATGATTTGCAAATGCTAATTTTTGCCAAACGATCCCTAAAAGGAATTGCGAAACTGTATATTCAGTCAGAAAAAGGAATTAATAGCTGGAAACTATTGAAGAAAAAGCTTATTTCGGAATTCGAAAATAAAATAAGTAGTGCTGAAATACATAAAATGCTGATGCGTAGAAAGAAGAAACATGATGAAAGTGTACAGGAGTATGTACTGACGATGAGGGAAATTGGTAGCAGAGGTAACATAGAAGACGAGGTTATAATACAATATACAATAGAAGGCATTCAAGACGACCCTGTTAACAAAGTTGTACTTTATGGCGCAAACAACTTCAGAGACTTCAAGGAAAAAATTAAATTGTATGAACTCATTAAAACACAGACGGTACACAAATCCTCTACAACTGAAACGCATAGAAAGAAGTGGACAAACAATGAAGCACGACGAGATGGCAGAAACAATGAAATACGACGAGATTATAGAAACAACGAAGCTAGAGGAGATGACAGAAGAATGTCGGAAAACAGAATTAAGAAAGAAGAGCAATGTTATAATTGTGGAAATCGAGGGCACAGATCGAGAGATTGTCCTGATAAAGCCAAGGGAACGAAATGCTTCAAATGCAACCAATTTGGACCCTTTTCTTCTCGATGCAATGTTAAAGAAGATAGACCTTCGACTTCTGGTCAGGTAAATGTCATTGACGTAGTATATAAAAACTCAGTGACCTTAAAATTTGGAAAAATATCGTTATGTGCATTGTTTGATACAGGAAGTGACATAAGTGCAATGAGACAAGATATTTTTGAAAAGCACTTTGATGACGTCATTCTTAAGAAGAATATAGTAGAGTTAAATGGATTAGGAGGTATTAAGGTTAAAACTTTAGGTTCTTTTAATATAATAGTGGAAATTCAAGGCGAAGATTTCCATATTTTATTTCATGTAGAAGTTATTTTTTCACGTTGAAGTTATTCTTGGAAACAATATACTAAAACAAGCAGAGGTTACCATAACCGAAGATAGAATTATTGTATGCAAAAAAGAAGTAGATAATATGATAATGAGGATTGCAGTTGACGAGGCAACACACGATGATAATCTACAACTGGAACATATTAAAGACCCAAATATTAAGATGGAGATAAAAGAATTAGTGGAAAATTATGAACCGCGACAGACCAAGACTACAGATATAAAAATGAAAATAATTCTAAGTAGCGAAGAACCGATACACCAAAACCCAAGAAGGCTATCAATACCAGAAAAGCAAGAAGTAGGTAAGCAAATTGAGGAATGGATAGAGAAAAAAATAATTCGACCTAGTACATCCGATTTTGCAAGTCCAATTGTACTCGTCAAAAAGAAAGACGGACAGGTGTCCGTCTTTCTTTTTGACGAGTACAGTCTTCCGGTTTTAAGGTGTCCGTTCGGATTGTGTAATAGTCCTGCAGTGTTTCAAAGATTTATTAGCCACATATTTAGAGAGCTGATATCCAAGAACATAGCAATTTACTATATGGATGACATAATAGTTTTAAGTAAATCCGAAGAAGAAGGAGTTGTACGTTTAAAGCAAGTACTCGAAGTAGCTATGGACTACGGCTTAGAGATAAAGAAGAAAAAGTGCCAATTTTTACAGAAAAGAGTAACGTTTTTAGGATATATTATTGAGGATGGCAGAATTCAGCCATCGGATGAAAAATCAATGGCCATAAAGAAATTCAAGGAACCAACGAACTTTAAGCAGATTCAGTCATTTTTAGGCCTGACTGGATACTTTCGTAAATTTGTACCGTCATATGCTACGATAGCTAAAGCATTAAGTGATCTACTCAGAAAAAATCAAACATTTGAGTTTGGATCAAAAGAAAGGAGTGCATTTTCAAAACTTAAAGAGCTGTTAACTAGTCAGCCGGTGTTAGAAATTTATCACCCAGATAGAGAAACCGAGTTACACACAGACGCTAGCAGTCATGGATATGGAGCTTGTCTTCTACAGAGATCAAGAGAAGATAATAAGTTTCACCCAGTTTATTATATGAGCAAGAAAACAAGTCCAGCCGAGGAAAAGTATACAAGTTACGAATTAGAAGTTTTAGCTATAATAGAAGCAGTGAAAAAATTTCGTATCTATCTACTCGGAATCAAATTTAAAATAGTAACGGATTGTTCCGCATTTACTAAGACCATGAATAAAAAAGATTTAACTACCAGAGTTGCGAGGTGGGCTCTGTTACTGGAAGATTATCAATACGAACTGGAACACAGAAAGGAAACAAGGATGGCTCATGTAGACGCTCTCAGTCGATACCCTATAGTCATGATAATAAATGAGACATCAGTAGTACAAGAACCAGGTTTTATAGAAAGAATAATGCATGCTCAAGAAGCTGATAACCACATTCAAGCAATAAAGAAAATACTTGCTACGGAAGCTTTCGATCACTATTGGTTTTGTTGATCGATAATATCGGTCGTTTGGTCTTTCAGTGGTTCTATTACACATATTTTTTGTGTTTTGTCAAAGCAGTCGATTCGGTTGATTTTTTTTTTGCCAATAAAAATAACATATTATTGGATCTATCGAACGACAGGCCTTATTGGCTATTTGGCATATTTAGGTAATTGTTATTTCCTAATTTCATTTAAAACTACAGATGATAAATTTAATTGTTTTTGTGTAGTACATTACTAGTTATCGTTTTCTTACAGTCTCGTGGTTAGATCGAAAACCGCAATTCCTGAAAGAATATTGTCATAATCATCATCATCATTTGGCTCTACAACTCTATGTGAGTCTTGGCTGCGTTTACTATTTCCCTCCATTGTTGTCGGTCCTAAGTAGCTATTTCCCATTGCTGTATTCCCATTTTGCGTAGATCACTGGCTACTCCATCTCTTTTTTGGGCGACCAACTGACCTTCTGTCATCGGGTCTTTCCCTGAATGTGGCGTTCAGGAGTCTTTCGTCACTCGATCTTAGTACGTAGCCCGCCCATCTTATTCGGTTTGCTTTAATGTAGCGTACTATATTTTCATCTCCATAAACTGTCTAAAGTTCATCATTGTGTCTTCTTCTCTATTCTCCTGTTGTCTCTTCTCTGCAAGGCCCA
This sequence comes from Diabrotica undecimpunctata, assembly GCF_040954645.1. Classification (NCBI taxonomy): domain Eukaryota; kingdom Metazoa; phylum Arthropoda; class Insecta; order Coleoptera; family Chrysomelidae; genus Diabrotica; species Diabrotica undecimpunctata. The sequence continues at coordinate 89,048,597 of NC_092810.1, forward strand.
TAGATAGTCCGCAGTATCTTTCTTTCCAGTACCAGTAATTTTGTCGTTTCCCGCTGGTTCAGAGTCCATGTCTCGCTTCCATACGTTATTGTGGGACGAATTATTATTTTATACACTCTTATTTTTGCTTGTATTGAGACTATTTTTGATTTAGATTGAATGAATATTGTGTGATCCATTATTTGTTCATAATCCCAGCCTAGAAAATTCGCCAAAATAGTAAACATGTTTATGTGTTTTTTCAAGTTATCGGTTTTTTGTTATCAATGCATGGGGTGGAAGCAATTGGTTGTACAGTTTTCAAATCAGTATGTGTAAGTGTTTAGTCATCAAAATTAAACGTCGTATCCTTCAGAAACTATATTGTTACACACCGCTAGTATTCTGTGATATTTAACGGTACAAACGGCGTGTGACACTACAGTGACAGAGTCTGTAGCATCTGCAACATACATCCACCTTTCCGACGGGTAGGGGTTTATTACTGTTTTGTATGTTTCCTCTTATAATTTTGATATTTTTTAATGTATTTTCATTGATCATTTCATGCTTTGATCATTATTTCCTATTAGTCGATTGGTGCTTATTACTTTTTGCGTGTCGCCTCTTATAAGTTTGATGTTTTTCAAATGTATTTTTTATTGTATGTCGACTGCTTTGATCATTAGTTCCTATCCATCGATAAGTTTTATTACTTCATTGTATGTCGATTTTATTTGAACATTATTTGCTAGCCCTCAGTACGTGTTTATTACTTTTTTTAATTGTTGTACACACTAGTACCTCTTCTGTTATGTTTTATGTTATATATTTTTTGCTTCTTCTTTCTTTGTAGGGTGTTTTTTTTACTGTAGTTTACATAGTTTATTATATTTTACCATTGTTCACGCTATACTTTGTTCATTTTTCTTTGCAGGTATTTATTTTGACAGTATTTAACATAGTTTTGTTGTATTTGAGCATATTTCACAAATTTTTGTTTGGTTGTCTCTCGTTTTTTTTTCCAAAGATTACGCCTGTCTGGGTATGTACTCGCTACGTTTTTACAATTCTTTGTTGTTAATTTACAGGTTCATGTCTCGTTTGCATAATTGAGTATGTATTTTAACCGTATTTTCTTTGATGTGTACTGCTTGTGAATATTATTTTCTTGGCTGTATGTGTTTATTACTTTTTGCGTGTTGCCTTTCATGATTTTTGATGTTTTTTAAAATATTTTTATTACGTGTTGCCGCTCATGATTTTCGATGTTTTTTAATGTTTGCATGTAGACTGCTTTGATTATTATTTTCTATATCCGATTAGTAGCAACAAAGATCCTATATAGTGCCGTTTTGACAATGTATTTGTCTTTTGTTTTTTGTGTTTACGTATTAAATATCGCTCCTCTTTCAGTTAACGTGTTACACGTAGTAATCTGACTAATAACAACAGAGATTTGCTGTAGTGTAGTTTTGGCAATGTTTATGCATTTGTGTTTTGTTTTAGCATGTTCGTGACCACCCCCTTTTCTATCGATATTTGCATTTCTACCCCTTGCACGCAATTGTACGTTGAGCCGTTTAAACTTACAAGCTTAGTGTCCTTTTGACAATACCGTCATCTTTGTTTTTTTTTTGTTAACGTATTCATTACCACCTCCCCTTTCCATAGATACTTTGCATGTTGTCGTACGTTAAGTTGTTTAGATGTTTTAAGCTTAGTGTCTTTTTGACAATGTCTTTACGTTTGATTTTTACCTTAACATATTCATTACCACCTCCCCTTTCCATCGATACCTTCCACGTTGTCGTACGTTGAGTTGTTTAGACGTTTCAAGCTTATTGCCGTTTTGGCATTGTTTTTGCGTTTGCTTTTTATCTTAACATATTTAATAACACCTACCCTTTCCATCGATACCTTGCACATTGTCGTACGTTGAGTTGTTTAGACGTTTCAAGCTTAGTACCGTTGTTTTTGCGTTTGCTTTTTATCTTAACATATTCGTTCTCACCTTCCCTTTCCATCGATACCTTACACGTTGTCGTACGTTAAGTTGTTTAGACGTTTCAAGCTTAGTGTCCTTTGGGCAATGTCTTTACGCTTTATTTTTATCTTAACATATTCGTTACAACCTCCCTTATCCATCAATACCTTGCACGTTGAACCGTTTGAACGTTTTAAGCTTAATGCAGTTTTGGCATTGTCTTTGCCTTTTTTTTATTTTAACACATTCATTACCACCTACCATTTCCATCGATCGATATCTTGCACGTTGTCTTACGTTGAGTTGTTTAGACGTTTTAAGCTTAGTGTCCTTTTAGCAATGTCTTTTCGTTTGATTTTTATCTTAACATAATCATTACCACCTCCCCTTTCCATCGATACCTTGCACGTTGTCGTATGTTGAGTTGTTTGGACGTTTCAGGCTTAGTGTCCTTTTAGCAATGTCTTTTGGTTTGATTTTTATCTTAACATAATCATTACCACCACCCCTTTCCATCGATACCTTGCACGTTGTCGTACGTTGAGTTGTTTGGACGTTACAAACTTAGTGTCCTTTGGCAATGTATTTACGTTTGATTTGTATCTTAACATATTCGTTCTCACCGCCACTTTCCATCGATACCTTGCACGTTGTCGTACGTTAAGTTGTTTAGACGTTTCAAGCTTAGTGTCCTTTTGGCAATGTCTTTGCGCTTTATTTTTATCTTAACATATTCGTTACAACCTCTCTTATCCATCAATACCTTGCACGTTGAGCCGTTTGGACGTTTCAAGCTTAATGCAGTTTTGGCATTTTCTTTTCGTTTTTTTTTTTATCTTAACATAATCATTACCACCTACCCTTTTCATCGATATCTTGCACGTTGTCTTACGTTGAGTTGTTTAGACGTTTTAAGCTTAGTGTCCTTTTAGCAATGTCTTTTCGTTAGATTTTTATCTTAACATAATCATTACCACCTCCCCTTTCCATCGATACCTTGCACGTTGTCGTACGTTGAGTTGTTTGGGCGTTACAAACTTAGTGTCCTTTGGCAATGTCTTTACGTTTGATTTTTATCTTAACATATTCGTTCTCACCGCCACTTTCCATCGATACCTTGCTCGTTGTCGTATGTTGAGTTTTTTAGACGTTTCAAGCTTAGTGCAGTGGAATTTTGTATAAATAACTGTATTAACAATTTTTGGAGAAAAGTTATTGCAGCAAGATCATTTAATTGGAATCTATTTGAAGTGCCTTGTCCAAACGAAAATATCTTACAACAATTATAAACTCTAATATCTAAACTTGTATCTGTATATAATTAAAAGTGTAAAAGATATGTTTTTAAGAAATATTATGTTAGAATTGTAAAGAATAAAAAGTTTTTTAGCGAAACTGCAATACATTTACGACTTAAAATGTTAAATAATAAGTAGCGAAAAATACACCTTTAAAGAATAGTTAGAAAGATCGTTTAGTCATCGGAAAAACCATATACATATAGCCAATCATATTTAAGGTTAGGATCAAGTACTGTTGGACGAGACCATTTAACTTGCAAACATATTTTACGAGTACAGTCTATGTAACTATTTCTTACCAGAGATCCGAAGCACAAGACAAACCTACAAAACATAATATTGCCCAAACTGCCTTCTGTATCTAATTTCAATTCTTTGATTAATACTAATTTTATCCATATAATATATACTTTATAAAAATACGGTTAATATTATACAAAAACTTCTTCAGTCAGAAGATGTGTGTGTGTGTTTGGATTTTTGTATAAATAACTGTATTAACAATTTTTTTGGAAATTAGTATAAATCAAGGTGCTGGTCTGTTTACATGCCTTATTGTTGCTCTCTGTGTCTGTGTGTGCAGAGAATAGCACTCTGGAGTATGCTAGTTCTTTTCTTAAACGTTTCGGATACCTCTTCAGAAGTCTCTTACATTTATTCCTCTGGTTAGGATACACAATGCCTTATGAGACAATAAGTGAAACTATAAAACCTTGCGGTTGTATAGAAATATTCGAAATGAACGATTGGATCGATACTAGGACTAGGTACATATTATGTGAAACATGTAAAGAACAATTGACAAACCTGCGAAATGAAGATCAAAGGAGATTGGAAGCAGAACGAATACTTAGAGAAGAACGACTTTTACACATAAAAACGCAAATTGAGGCATTAACAGACGACGTTCAAATTAAATTACATCACATAATTAAAAATACTGATCGACGAAATACCCTTATCCGATATTTGAATAGAGGTTACCTGAGTAAAACGCTACTTAAACTACTAGGTTTTATGAAAAAGGGACGATTTTGGCTGGCATATCCTAATCGCTTACTAAAGATGGAGGAAGATTATAAAGAAGTGCTTTTGGTACTAATGTAATGTAAATAAACAATACTTGTACATGTCTATGTCTTTTTTTAATATAAAAGTTTCAGTGTTGTATATAACTTGTATCTATATGTATCTCAATAATAAAAGATATTTTGATGAAAGATATGTTTATTTCTCCTACGCATTACTAAATTAATTATCGATTATCTCCCCAAAGAGTTGAGATCTACGCAGGTTTCACATGTTTTTCAGAAGTCCGAGGGACACTTAGTAACTATAAGCAATAATCAGTATTACGCTGCATCTTTTCTCAATTTAAAAATTCAAAAACGTTTTATGTTTCCTTCTATACCTGCGAGAACCAACATAAATGCCTTGTTTCAAACAAACAGCGGTCAGACGTATTTATTATACAATGATAATTCTTATACTGAATTTAACGAAGCTGGAGATGTCTTAAACCGTGGACCAATAAATTATCTCTTCCCAGGACTACCAGATAAAATAACATCAGCATTCCGCTACACGGATGGGTTTATTTACTTTTTCCAGAACAATACCTATTATAAGTATAGCGAATACACACGTAGAGTTGTAGCAGCAGGAACGTTTAGCTGGGAACTTTTTGGAATACCCTTCTCTGAAGACGGTCTATTAAAACAATTAAAAACTTTGTTAAACAAAATTGTAACTATATACGAATAAAGATTAATGTGTTCCTTCTTAATGGTTGTTTTATTTAAATTCCATTACTCTATGTATGTCAAGCGACGTCTTGCGTTGACACATAACTGTCACGTTCTACGTCGGATGTCACGTCCTGCGTAGAATGTCACGTCCTGCGTCGAATGTCACGTCCTGCGTCGAATGTCACGTCATTTCGCGTGACATTTCATGTTCTACGTCGGATGTCACGTCCTGCTTCGAATGTCACGTGACATTTCACGTTCTGCGTCGACTGTCACGTCCTGCGTTGAATGTCACGTGACATTTCACGTTCTACGTCGAATGTCATGTCCTGCGTTGAATGTCACGTCATTTCACGTTCTGCATCGAATGTCACGTTCTACGTCGGATGTCACGTTCTATTAGGCACTGTCCGGAAAAGAAGAAGAAGAAGAATGTTCATACTGATCGTTGACATGGCTTCTGTGTGTGTGTATGTGTCACCAACGCTTTCATTTGACACCTCATACGTCAAAATCATGCCAATAGCAACAAAGATACATTCTAGCGCCCATTTGGCAATGCCGCCATCTTTGTTTTTTGTGTCAAAGTATTCCCCGTCTCCTCCCCGTTCCAACGAGCCCTCATACGTCACAATCGGACCAATAGAAACAAAGATATGACGTAATGACCTTTTGGCATGCTCCGATGCGCACGGCACATACTGCGTTCAACCCCATTTTTCATCCCCTTTCCAACGAGCTTTCGTACGTCATCCTACGTTAAGCCGTTTGGAACTTACGACCGGGGGTTGCGATTTTAGGGGTTGCGATTTAGGGGATGAGCTCAGATCACCTTAGTCTATCTACTGATATACGTTTAATTTCAATTCTGATCGAAATAGTGTTACTTATACTGCTCGTTTTTTTTTTAACGCTAGAGTAATTCAAATTCTTTCCTTCTTATTTCGCTTTGTTTTAATCGAAATGGCTTTTAACATAGCTCATTTTAAAGGTTTTTTTCTAGCTCTTTAAAAAGTGTTGTATGAGATTTTATCAAAAAATATGTCCATTTTCCGATATTTGATGTTAAATGCATCGAGTATAGTATCCCAAAAATAAAAAGTCATCTTCAAACAATTATAAATCGCTTAGTATTGTACTTATAAAACTTAATAAAAAACAATCTCTGTGTTTTTTTATAAGCTTTATTTTTGTTAATTATAGATTTTTCAATAAAACGCTTTGTTTTTGAGTTATTCGTACAAAATCATTGAAAAACATGTTCTTTTTTTGCGAAAAGTTTACTTTTTCAAGTGCGTATAACTCAAAAAGTATTGATTTCGCGAAAATATTTAGATTACATTTTTTGTTTAAAATTTGATTCTCTATCAATTCCCGGGGTTATTTTGAGTGTAAAAAGTTCAACCCCCTAGATGGGGTGCCAACCACCCCAGGGGTAGAAGCACATATCGGCACCATATAACTTATGTTTTTTGAGTAATTTACTACCCACTGTAAAAATTTCAGATAAATCAGTGCAGTTATAAAAAATTTAAAGAGAAAATGCCACAGTAACTGGACTAATAAGCACGTTAACTATTGTCTAGCTAGGAGACTCTTTAAAACCCACTACTATGGAGCCTATTAAATTCTGTTTTTTAAACGGAAATTGCACATTCCTTTACTGCACGGATATCTGAAATGAACTATAGATTAAAAAAGATTATGAAAGTCATTACATATAGGACAAAACTGTTATAGACAAGGGAGGTCTACTAAAACTATGTTATCATTATAAAAAACAAATTCGAAAAACATTTATCAGCTATTGCAACAAACGTTACAAAAAAACTTAAGACTAAAAGTATACAATACATTAAACATTTATTGAGTAATTATTTAATAAAGGAAGTAAATGCAAGGAAAATATGTGAGTGCTTCCTTTTCCGCATTTATATTGCATAGAAATAATTAGGAAGATACATGTTTCGTGCGTACACGTTTATTATTTAATGTGTATTTAATGTTTGATTAGAAACGTATTAAAGATTTAAATGTGCAGTATTGATGTGAGTGAATGCATCAATACTTGTACTTTTGCTTCCAAGTAAGAATAAGTAAGCGAATATTTAAATATCAACGACAGCACTATTAAATATTTATGCAATTTTTTTTAAACGAACCGAAGAAATTAACAGAAAATGGTGTCTAATTGTGATGAGTTAAGATAAACAAATATGAACAAAAAATTAAGTAAATAAGCGCGTATATATTCAAGCATTTTTACCAAAATATGCAAAAAATATAGTATATGTCAATATTTTTTTCAACAATTAAATTTAGTAGTAATAGTACCATATTAAAAAAGTTACTGCTCCACTATCTAATACAAAAGAGGCATAAAAATAATTAACTAATTATTAATTTTACGAGTTTATTACATCAACAGATGTTAGGGATTGAGTATTATATAAAAATTTTTCAAAGTCGCCAAAAAGAATTTTAATTACATTTGCTAACAAGAAATATCCTTCATTTTTTTTAAACTGCTTCAACCACAAGGGTTATTAGCAACGGTCGATTTTACAGATAACATAAATATAAAAAAAAACAAAGAATACAATTAGATTTTGTTGATTAGTCCTGAGGAAACCAAAAAAAGTATGGTAAGATTGTGGTCATTATGTTCACTTAGAATGTCTTTTACTGTTGTAGGTAACTGTTCATGTTGTCTTTCAAATGCGTACAACGGAACGGACACTCCACTAATAAGTGATGTACTGGTACATCACTATCACACGCGTAATACAAAGGTTTGGGTTGCTTCTGTAGTAGGAAATCATGTGTGATCTTGGTGTATCCTAATCTTAGTCTGGAGATGATAACTTGATCTCTTCTTTTCATATGTAGCCTCCATGGTAGGACAGTATGCTTTATGGATCTTAGGTTATAATTTGAGACATCCATGTTTTCTGCCATTTGTTCATTATTTTCTTTTTAAAATATTGTTTGACATCAAGGTGGTGACAAGTCGACATTGACAGTGAAATTGGTTTCTAAATTGCTTATTTTCCAACGTTGTCGGCTCTTTCATTTCCTTTTATTCCACAATGTGAAGGAGTATAAAAAAACTTAACAGTTCGATGATTGATTTGGCATATCATGAGTTGCAACTTAATTAAACCTAAAATAGGGTGTTTAGTAAAAAGTTTGTTTAATGATGATAATGAACTCAATGAATCACTAATGTTATTTTCATTGACAAATTTTATTGCCTGAAGAACGGCAAATAGGTCAGCAGAGAATATAGTGAATTGCTTAGGGAGTTGAAATGTTGCTGGTTGTTACAAATGCAGCACCCACTCCATTTTCCGATTTTGACGCATCAGTATAGATGTGGATGGACTTGTGATGACTATTTAACTTCTCTACGGCTTTGGTTTTAAAGAGATATGATGAAGTATCAGATTTTTTGAATGATGTAAGACTGATATCGCACTTTGGAAGATTGTCCATAGTGGAGGATTATTAGAATTTTTAAGTGTATATATATATAATACAGTGATGTCTAGGTTATTTAGAATTGTGCTGATACGATGATAGAATGGTGTTTGGCGATGAATTATGAACTGGATATTTTTAGTATTGAAGTTTTCGCCGAGTTATACGCAACTACCCATAATTAAGTTTTGAGCGAATTATAATAATAATTTTCAAATAAAGGGTGGGGGAGAGTGGGAAAGTATTTGTGGATAAATACCTATAACTCTGGTTTGGATCAACCGATTTTAACGAAATTAGTGTCATTAGAAAGAGTGGGGATAAATTAATTTACATCTACTATAAAATAATTGCATTTAGTTTTAATTGTCATAGGTAGAGGGTACTTTCAAATAGAAAAAATTAAAATTTGTTTTTCTTCAAAATTTTTAATGGAAACACCGATTTATTGTAAATTATAATGGAACTGGATTAAATTCGTAACAAAATGGCAAAAACCGCATGTTAATAGCTTTTGTCGAACTCGAGATGTGAATAAAAACGCATAAACATAAGTAAGTATAGTATTGACTCACCCTGTATTATAAATTAAATTAAAAAATAAGTCAGTACGTACTTTCAAATTTTTTTATAGCAGAAGAATCTTAATGTTGATACCTATTTTGACCATTGTTATTTCATAAATGATTAAAAATAGTTTTTTCGAAACTAAGTAGGCTAGGACAATGAATTTGACGGGGAGTTCATATTACTTATTGACAACAGTCAAAACATTGTTAAGTAGTGTTATATTATAATTCGAATTAAAGAGTACACTTTTTTCAATAGATATTAATATTGGTAATATTAGTAATTAATTATCAGTACTAATAATTCGTGATGAGTTTATCAAAATGCAGAATTGTATGATATGATTGGAGTTTATTTTGAATGTAACCAAAATGCCGCTAATGCCTCACGTATATATTCTGTAAGATATCCTGACACGAAACATTATATCAAAGAAGTATTTGAAAGAAAAGCAACTGGTAGTTTTCATCGTCTTTGTTTTAAACGACGTAGTAGATGTATGACCGAAGATAATTCAATTAATGTTCTTGCTTTAATTCAACAGAATCCACATATAAGTAGTCGGCAAATCTCTATAGAATTAAACATACATAAAACTACTGTTCTAAGGATTTTAAAACATCACAGGTTGGTTTTTCATATTGTAAAGTGAACGTTTAGGTCAGAAACTTGAAATTCCCCTTAAACGTTAGATTCAACTGTTATTTTAATATTCCGATAAAAACGTCAACACGGCGCTTTTATCCTTTTTTCCGTTTCTTAAAAATACTTATGCACGATTTATCTTGTGAAACAATTGTGGATTTTTCAAGATTCTTTGAGTTTTAGTAAATATAGTGGTTTCTTTTTCACCAATATTTGTTGTTCTGTTTTTTAGACTGCATCCTTATCATGTAGTTCTCCACCAAGCATTACATGAGAGATTTTGATGCAAGGCTGGATTACTGCAATTGGATGTTAAGTCTGCTAGAAGAACAACCGCATATCATGTCAAAGATTTTGTGGACAGACGAGGCTACGTTTAATAGTGCGGGTGGTGTTAATCCGCATAATATGCATTATTGGACTGAATAAAATCCGCACTGGATACATGAGGTGCAGGTTCAAGGTAGATGGAGTCTTAATGTTTGATGTGGTATAGTTGATGGAAATATTGTAGGTCCATATTTCTTTGATAGAACTTTAAATTGCGAAAAATATTTGGATTTTCTGGAAATTAGTTGCCTGTTTTATTGGAAGATACTTCCTTACAAACAAGAAGAGATATGATATTACAACATGACGGGTGTCCTGCGCACTTTTCCAGACGAGTTCGAGATTATTTGTATGCAAGTTATCCAAATAAATGGATTGGAAGGGGAAGTATATTTTCATAGACAGCTAGATCTCCAGACTTAACATGTCTGGACTTTTATCTGTGGGGAAGATTGAAGGACTTAGTGTACCAAACTCGACCAACCACGCGAGACGACATGAAACAGCGCATTATAAACGCAATAAATAGTATATCAACAGCTGAGATTGAAGCAGCTGTTATGGCTACGCGCGAAAGATTACATCTTTGAGTGAACAACGATGGAAAACAATTTAAACATTTAATTGGACATGAAGTTTTAATGATCGAGTTATTTGTATGATCTTCCACATATTTAATTTTAAGTTATAATAAAGGGTGAGTCAATACCATACTTACTTATGTTTATGCGTTTTTATTCATATCTCGAGTTCGACAGAAGCTATCAACATGCGAATTACGATACATTAACCCCGATTGTCAGCAGTATTGCAGTTCAATAGCCCAGCCGATCAGCAGTTTCGACACATATTGCAGACAGGTCGTCATCAATTAATTTCATATAAATACTGTAAATTTTTATTCTAAAACCAGTTGTAATTATATTAAATAAAGTGCTGTTACTCTGTCAGTTGTACCTTTAAAAGGGCCTTTTTAAAAAGTACCTTCGGGAGTGACAACCCTTAAGTGGCGCATTCAGTAGATTAGTGGGAGAGTCTCCAGAAGATCCTCGTCGTTTTCAAACGTTTACCCGCTACCGAACCCAAATCCAGGGAAAACTGCAGCTATTTAACCCACGGATTCCAGGCAAATTGGCACAGAAACATATTTATGAAGAAAGCTGAAAAGAAACTTAAAGAAGAAAAGAAACTTGTACCTAAAAGGAATGCATCCAAGCATCATCCTATTACTGTAAGCAAATTTCATCTTATTTCTAATTCTAATATCAATTCACAAGTATCATCCTTTAGAATAAGCGATTCTCTTTCAACAATTTTTGAATCTAATATAGAATCTAGTGAAAATATTAAACCAGATTTACATTTAGTTGATAATAATCATATTTTTAAAACCACAAATTTGTTTGAAATACCTTCCATAATTATTACACCAGCATCCATTTCAAATAATTCTAATATGGCACCCATTTTTGATGTTAATAAAGACCTTTCTATCGTACCAGAGTACAACGGCAATCCAAATGAACTCCACAATTTTATTGATGTTATTTCCATGCTTCTAAACCATTTCTGGGATCATACAAATCCCGAAAATTTTCAAAATCATATGGTTACCCGGGGAATTATGAACAAAATTAAAGGAAGAGCCAGAGAAATTATTTCTGTATACGGCTGTAAAGACTGGCCGTCAATAAAATCAATTCTTGTCCAAAATTTTGCAGATCAACGAAACGAAAACTCATTAACTAGAGATTTAGTTAACCTTCGGCAAGCTTCAAACGAAAACCCCCATCAATTTCATGAAAAAGTTATGAGTCTTTTAAATACCATTTCAAATCATATTGAATTAAACACGGAAAACGAGGAAGTTAAAAGAAGTAAAAAAGAATTTTTCCAACAACAAGCTCTAACCACATTTTTGGCAGGCCTAAGAGAACCCCTAGGATCAACGATTCGATCCATGAGACCACCCAATCTCGCTCTTGCTATCCAATATATTCAGGAAGAAAATAACATTAGATATCTCCAAAAAACTCATAATTATTCCTTGCCATCTTCTAATAAACCATCTGCGACTTCACAAACACAGAGATCCAATTTAACTCATACACCTGCTCCTACACGATGGCAGCCTGAGGTGCCTAAGCCCCAATGGCCACAGCCATTCTTTAGACCAAATCAAATTCCTGTGCAACAACAATCATTCAATAATAGTCCAAGAGGGACATTTCAACCCCCTAGATTCCAACAAAATCATCAACTCACTCCATATGCACAAAATTCTAGGGCTAATCAACCCAATTTTCATAAACCAGTTCCATCTCAATCATATAAGCCAACACCTATGAGCGTATCTACACGCCAAACCGGCTTTAATAGACCCCAATCTCAAAGAAACTTCCGCTTTCAACAAACAGCCAGCCCCCGATTCACCGTAGAAGAACTCTTTAATATCGAACAAGAGGAAAATAATTACGATGAAGGTATAGACAATGACACATACCCAGATTACACTTATTATGAGCAAGAAAGCCAAGAATATGAGGAAGATGTAAATTTTCAAACGTTTCAAGACGAAAAAGAAGAAACGTAGTAGAATTGCATTCCTATGCCGACAAAAGAGAGCTTCCTTACATTAAAATTCAAAATCCCCCTCTTAAACTTCTTATTGATACAGGAGCCACTAAATCTTTCCTTAATCCTGATATAGCCAATAAATTCTACAAGAATAATATTAAATATGAACCATTTATCGTTACATCAATTTTTCAAAATCATTCACAGGATTATTGTGTAGAAATCCCAATTTTTCCCGAATTTAACTCCGATATTAACCTAAAATTTTATCTTTTCAAATTTCACAAGACATTTGACGGTCTTATCGGCCTCGATAATCTTAAACTTCTAAAAGCAAATCTCGATTTTACCCAAGCTACTCTTACTACAGAGCATTCTATTCTTCCTATTAATTACTACGTCACAAACAAAGCCCAATTCTATACAGTCCAGCTAGAGCCCCAATCAATTACCCAAGTCCGCTTACCAGTAAAGGAAACATCAGGTACAATCGTCATCCCAAGACAAGAAGTCGAAAGTGCCATCCTAAGAGAAACTCTCACCATTGCCTGTAATCAACTCGCCTGGACCGAGCTAGTCAATAACACCGATGAATACATCCAAGTAGCATTAACTGATCCCATCAAAAGTCAACCCATAAATCTAGAGGAATATCATATATATACGTCAGATATCATACCTACCGAAGACAGTAATCTAAAAGATGTCGATCCTCTCCTTAGAACCGATCATCTTAATACCGAAGAAGAATCTCACCTAAGACGACTGTGCAGGAAGTTTGCAGAGATATTTCATCATCCAGACGATCCTTTAACATTTACTAACCAAATAAAGCACCATATACGAACCAAAGACGAAGTTCCAGTTTATACCAAGTCATATAGGTATCCACACATCCATAAAGAAGAAGTACGTAAGCAGATCACTTCGATGCTTGATCAAGGAATTATCAGACCGAGTCAATCACCCTGGTCATCTCCAATCTGGGTCGTTCCAAAGAAACCAGATGCCTCAGGAAAAATTAAATGGAGAATAGTTGTCGACTACCGGAAGGTGAACGAGAAAACCATCGATGACCGATATCCAATTCCAAATATAACAGACATTCTGGACAAACTAGGACGCTGCCAATACTTCTCAACCCTAGATCTAGCCAGCGGATTCCATCAAATTGAAATGGCCGAAGAAGATATCCAGAAGACTGCATTTAACGTTGAAAATGGCCACTATGAATACATGAGAATGCCGTTCGGACTCAAAAATGCACCCTCAACATTCCAGAGAGTAATGGAGAACGTACTAAAAGGACTAATAGGAGAAATATGTCTGGTCTACATGGACGACATTATTGTATTTTCAACCTCTCTTCAAGAACATATGGTAAATCTTAAGAAAATTTTTGAAAGATTAAGAGAAACAAGATTTAAGATACAAGTTGACAAATGTGAATTCCTTAAGAAAGAAGTCGATTTTCTAGGTCACGTCGTAACCTGCGAGGGAATTAAACCAAACCCGACTAAGATTAAAGCCATCATAGACTATCCTGTACCAAAAACAACAAAAGAAATTCGAGGATTTTTAGGATTACTTGGTTATTATAGAAAATTCATAAAGGACTTTGCCAAAATTACAAAACCACTTACCATATGTCTTAAAAGGATGCAAAAATTGAACACACCGAAGAATTCTTAAACTGTATCAAAACCTGTAAAAGCTTATTGATTAATGAACCACTTCTGCAATATCCAGATTTCACTAAACCCTTTAACCTCACGACTGATGCCAGCAACTTCGCTATAGGAGCCATACTATCACAAGGTCCAATAGGAAATGATAAACCTATCGCCTATGCATCCAGAACTTTAAATGAAACTGAAATATTCGACTATCGAAAAGGAGATGTTAGCAATTGTGTGGGCTACTAAATACTTCCGCCCATACCTTTTCGGACGAAAATTCAAAATTTTATCTGACCATCGACCTCTACAATGGCTATTTTCACTTAAAGATCCAAACTCAAAGCTTGTAAGATGGAGATTAAAGCTGGAGGAATTTGATTACGAAGTAATATATAAAAAAGGCAAATCCAACACCAATGCAGATGCTTTATCCCGTGTCGAAATTCACACGAAAGAATTAAACAGTGTAGACGAGAATATGGAAGAAATAATGAAACTCCTCTCAAAAGATGACGATGATATCTCCATGATTAACCACCCCAGTTCCTTATCCGATCTGGAAGAATTTCTAACCGACCCAGCCGAAGAGTCTCAAAAAACTTTGAATCCGTCAACCCCTTTAGGCGACTTAGATAAAATCATCCAAAAAGATCAAACTGCAACGTTAACTCCCGAAGAAATAAAGATAATAGACGAAATCCTACATGAAGACAGCAAACAGCAAAAATCTAAAGCTCAGCCATCAAACTCCCAATACTTACAAGAAGATAACGATACAGATGTAACCAAACATTCCACGGCAGAAAATCCAATAATGGGAATTCCAATTAGCGAGAAACCACTAAATTGTTACAATAATCAAATAATTCTCAAGATAGTAAACTATAACCCGGCGAAACCAATCATAGAGCAGTGTTTTGTAACAAAGAAGAGAATGTATGTCCAATTGGGAAAAAATGATCTTCACAACGACATTTTCCAGTTTTTCAAGAACTATATAGATCCGAAAAAGAAGTACGCCATTCTGTTTGAGAATGATGAACTCTACAAATCCCTATGCAATATTCTACGAGAAACTTTTAAAAATTCCGCATTCGATCTTGTCAAATGCAACAGCCTCCTAGAAGATATAACAGCACAGAGAGACAGAAAGAAATTATAGAGAACTACCATCAAGGGAAGACTAACCACAGAGGAATTAACGAAACCGAAGCTCAAATAAGAAAACGCTACTACTGGCCTACGCTAAAGAAAGACATCGAAGAAGTTATCAACCTTTGTGATACGTGCCAAGCTAACAAGTATGACAGAAATCCAATTAAGCCGAAATTTATGGTAACACCAACTCCAACAAAACCGTTAGAAATCATTCATATGGACACATTCCAAGCTAACGGACAAAAATTCCTTACAATAATTGATGCATTCTCGAAATATGGCCAAGCGTATCCCATAGAAGGATCCAACGCAATAAATGTCCTTAATGCCTTCATGCTATTTATAACCCACCATGGACTCCCACACATGATAATCGCAGATAGTGGAACCGAATTCAAAAACGGCCTTGTTCAGGAATTTGTCGATACACACAAAATTTCGATTCACTACACAACACCAGATAATCCACAATCGAACGGAATGATAGAACGTTTTCACTCTACAATTTTGGAACACCTAAGAATACTTAGAGAAAAAGGAAGACTCTGGGTATTAAAGAACATATGTTGTATGCTATTTTAGGATACAACAATTCCATTCATTCATCAACTAAACAAAAGCCAATCGAAATTCTAAATGGCCATATCGATCCTCAGGATCCATTTGACATCGATATTAACAGAACTCTAATAAATAACTATACACAGAGCCACAGATTAAAGACAAAAGAAATCTACAGTGAAATAAACAAAAAGCTACAAGAAACCAAACAGAAAAATATTGAAAAAATAAATCAAAAAAGACAAACACCAATAACTTATAAATCCAGCACAAAAGTTTACACTAGAAAAACAGTAAAAAGAAACAAACTTCTTCCGAGATTTTCTTCCCGCATTGTGAAAAATAATAATCCCGTAACAATAGACACTCAAGATACGTCAATACACAAAAAAAACATCAAACACCAGCCAAAGACTAACGCTAAAACTGCTTTACAGATGTACCTTAGTAGCAGCCCAACAAGTTCAAATTCAAAACCTGAAGGACAATCCAGGAATCCTCCCAGTTAAACTTGGACAAGCGAGGATACAGACCAGCACTCATGACTTCATCCACTATTTCCATCTAGAACCCATCGCAGAAGAGATTGAATCCATAGAATCTCAGTATATCACCACCAACAGAGCAATAGAAAATGGACTTAGTCAACCATATTTTGACAGCCTACAAAACTTTGATAAAACTGTACAGTACCTCCTCCAAACAGCAAAAGAGAAACTAGACACAATATATCCAAAATCCAGAAGCAAAAGAGGACTTATAAACGGATTGGGAAGTGTAATAAAATCTATTTCTGGTAATCTAGATCAAGAAGATGCTGAAAGATACAACGCTGCCATTAAATCACTTGAAAATAACCAACAGAACATTATTACCAACATCAATAGCCAACTCAGTCTCAATAAAAGAATAATGACAAATTTTAACCAAACAATTTCATTACTTACACACAACCAAGAAATCATAGCTGAAGAGACAAGCAAAATTAGCTTAGAGATGAACCAATTCGTTTTCGATTTTAATGATTATATGCAAGTTCGAAATATCCTTGACCAGATAAATCTAAATTTACAAACAATTATACAAATACTGGATGATCTACAAACAGCAATTACATTTGCAAGAATCAAAACTTTACACAACGGTCTCATTAAACCTGAAGAAATAAAATGGACCGTGCAAAAGATGCTTGAACACCACCCTGCATCACAGATTCCCTATATTCAGGAAGAAGACTTAACCAAATACTATGAAATCATAGATATTGATGGTTACTACACGAATCACACCCTTGTTTTCATTTTACATTTTCCTATTCTTCATTCCAAGTCGTTCACATACTTCCATTTATACTCCCTTCCAACTAATAATCACACAATAATCATTTCACCTGCTCCATACCTAGTCCACAACTCAGACCTTTTTCAGTATATGGATGTACCATGCAAAAGAAGCGAATCCAAATCATTCATCTGTCCTGAGAAATTTCCACAAGAGAATGACCAGACTAATGACTGCATCATCCAAATTCTCCAGTTAATCAATGATACTGCCCAATGCCAAAGTGTTCCCGTCACTGTCACTACAACGATCATTCAAAAAGTATCCGATGCACACTACATTGCCGTTTTTCCAAAGGCTACGAAAGTATCTACCCATTGCACCACCACTGAAATAGAAGTACTCGAAGGGACCTATCTAATTGAGTTACCGCCAGGATGTGAACTACGAACCAATAATGAAGTTTACATGAATTCCAAAACAACAATTAAAGAAGAACCACTAACATTACCAAAAGTCAAGACCACCACTATTCTGAAGAACCACCCAATAGTCAAACCCCTAAAATTGGACAGAATTCCTTTAGACGAACTACACAAGTTATCACAGGAAGAAGAAAGGTTCCAATCCATCCTTCCAACACAAATGGACCACAGCTACATATGGACACCACCGATATATATCCTGGTAGCAATCCTTTTAGTTTTTGGTTTTCTCAAGCTACGCAAACTGAAAAAAGAAAAAGATGAGCAGAATCCAACCACAGCAGAAGACATCCCTGACCAAAGCCAAGAGTCCTCAGAAACAGTTCACAGAGTTTTGTTCATCCCTCACAAAACTTCCCCAGGGGATGGAGAAATTACGATACATTAACCCCGATTGTCAGCAGTATTGCAGTTCAATAGCCCAGCCGATCAGCAGTTTCGACACATATTGCAGACAGGTCGTCATCAATTAATTTCATATAAATACTGTAAATTTTTATTCTAAAACCAGTTGTAATTATATTAAATAAAGTGCTGTTACTCTGTCAGTTGTACCTTTAAAAGGGCCTTTTTAAAAAGTACCTTCGGGAGTGACAACCCTTAAGTTGCGGTTTGCACCATTTTGTTACGAATTTAATCCATTTCCATTATAATTTACAATAAATAGATGTTTCCATTAAACATTTTGAAGAAAAACAAATTTTAATTTTTTCCATTCGAAAGTACCGTCTACACATGACAATTAAAACTAAATGCAATTGTTTTATAGTAGATGTAAATTAAATCATCCACACTCTTTTTAATAACACTAATTTCGTTAAAATCGGTGGATTCAAACCAAAGTTATAGGTATTTATCCACAAATACATTCCCACTCTCCCCCACCCTTTATTTGAAAAAATAAAAAAAAGTACTTGAACAACTTTGTACAGAATTTAGGCCTCTTTCTAGTTTACTTATTTAACACTTGGTATAATTGGGCATATTTCCCAAAAAACTGGTTTTCAAAGTTGTCTTCACAGGTTACGCCCCCTTGCGGTTAACCCAGAAACTTGAAGTTATTTCCAGCGGTTTCTCTTGGCCACTTTTACTAAGGAATTTTTTCTCCTACAGTTATAACATGAATAGTTTCTGATATATAGCCGACAAATCGGCTTATTGGACCACCCGGTATATATATATATATATATATATATATATATATATATATATATATATATATATATATATATATACACACACTCAAAAATGTTTTGCATAATGTAATATTTTCAAAATTATCCACCAAATCGGGTGCCCTCTATTTTTTTTAACAAAATACTTTATTATATATATAAAATTGTATGTTTTGAAAAAAAAAACAATAAACAAAATTTAAAGGATTAACAATTTATTATTATTTATAATATGTATTATAAATATATTTTTTAAATTTGTACAGATATAGGAACTAATACTTAATATGCCGTATTTCCACCTCTTGCATCAATGCAAGACTGAATGCGATATCCCATGCTTCTTATAAGTGTATTAATGTAGTTCTGGTCCATGGTGCCCCATTCTTCAATCGCCGCTATTCTAAGGTCTAGTAGTGTCCTTGAGGGTGGCTGCCGGGACTGAATTTTTCTTTTGAGCATATCCCATCCGTGCTAAATGGGATTGAGGTCAGGTGAGCAAGGTGGCCATTGTAATTTGACGATACCTTCTGTCGCTAAAAAATCTGTCACATGTCTCGTAAGATGGGGAGGCGCATTGTCGTCCATAAAAATAAATTCTGGGCCAACAGCTCCTCGCCACAAGCGTACAACAGGCCTAAGAATGGTATCAATATAAATGTGTCCATTCATGTTACCAATAATAGGAATTAAAGGAGTTTTATTATTTAGCATGATGCCGCCCCAAAACATTATGGAGCCACCTTGATATGGGACTCTTTGGACAGCTTGGTTAAGTCTATCCTGCCGATTTGGGTTCCTCCAAATCCTAATTCTGGGATTATCCGACAAAAGGCTTATTTTGTTTTCATCAGAAAATAATACGTTTCCCCATCTGTTGTCATGCCGTTGAAAATGTTCATTGGCTCATTCCAGTCGAGTCCTTTTCTGCTCTAACGTAAGCTTTGGTACAAACAATGGTCTTCTTGTAAATAAATTCACTGAATGTAACCTGTTTCTAATAGTCTGATCGCAAATTACAATATTATGAGCTTGCTGGAGCTCTCTTCTAATAGCTGGGGCAGTCATAGAGGGGTTTCTCTGGGCAGTTAACGTTAAATAGAGTTCTTGGACATTGGTAGTAATTCTGGCTCTTCCGCTTTTTGGACGATCGCTAACAGAATTCGTCTCTCGATATTTTTCACAATCCGAGACACATCACTCTGATTAACTCCAACCCGGACAGCAACGTCGACTTATGTGTGGCCTTCCTCAATCAAAGTAACGATTATAGCTCTGTTGAACTCAGATATCACTTGTCTATTCATATTGTTCACTACAAAGTGAATAAAACGCAAACCAATTTTTACAAATATCGGTTTTCGAAAACTGATGAACGCAATATGAATACTGAGAATCTTTACGACGATTAAGAAACAAAAAACAAGCAATAAAATACATTAATTTAGTAGACAACACAAAGTCAGTGCAAAAAATTTCAAATGAGAAACGTTCAGTGGCGTTACAGATAACACAACCCAACAAAAAAAAAATTTTGTCTTGCTGCCGAAAAAAATCAACTGATTTTGGGTAATTCATCTATGGTGATTCCAAAAATACAAACCTTTTCTTTGTATCAGCTCTAGTTATAGCATAACATACTCATCAAATACTTAAATATTTTTACATTTCTGTATATTCTACCACTATAACTGCAATATGTTTATAAACCAACTTAACAAATTCTAATACGAATACATAATAATTAAAGAAGTGTACTTTTTGGAAATGCCCATAACTTAAAATTAGCGCTAATTGCTTTTTAACAATTGTCCGATAAGTAAATAGTATTTTCTCTAAAACGGCCTTAATAAATTCCTATAAAGTCAACTGCGTTCTATTGTAAGAGTTTCGTTGCAAGAGTTTGTTTTTGACAACTGAAAACCATGGCTTCTACAAGCAGGCGTTGTTGTGTGAATAATCCGGACGTTTTTTGCTATATATGTGGCGAGTACATTGTAAAGGAAAGTAAAAAAACAGTTTGTGATTTTATAAAAAGGCAATATCAAGCCTATTTTGGTGTCCATTTAGGAGATCAAGATAAATCCTGGGCTCCACATGTAGTATGCAAAACTTGTCTGGAAAACTTGCGACAGTGGACGAAAGGACAACGAAAATGTTTAAAGTTTGGTGTACCAATGGTATGGAGGTAACCAAAAAATCATTTTGACGATTGCTATTTCTATCTTCTGAATATAAAGGGCATTAATCGACATACGCGGACATATCCTAACCTGGATTCAGCAATAAGACCAATTCCACATCAGCTGGAACATATATCTATTCCAATATTTAACTGTCTACCTACGTTACCAGAGGATAATGTCGAAACGTTTTCTGACGAACTACAGACTAACAGATTTGAGGAAGACGACAGTGATTTTGAAGAGGTGTCAACACGTCCTGAACTCTTTACTCAGGAAGAGCTAAGTGATCTTATCAGAGATTTGAACCTTCCAAAGGATTCTTCCGAGTTGATTGCCTCCAGACTAAAGCAAAAGAATTTTCTTCACCCAGACACCAAAATTACATACTACCGTAATAGAGAAAAAGATTTTTTGCCTTTTTTTTTCTCAGCAAAATGATATGTTTTTTTTTGTAATAATATTAAACGACTGTTAGACAAAATGTGTGTATCGGAATATACACCATATCACTGGCGTCTTTTTATCGACAGTTCCAAATGAAGTTTAAAGTGTGTCCTTTTACATAATGGCAACAAATATGGAAGTATACCAATTGGGCATTCTACAAAAATGAAAGAAGAATATAAAACAATTTCGCTGGTGCTAAAAAACATCAAGTATGACCAACATCAATGGGCAATCTGTGTTGATTTTAAGATGGTGAACTTTCTCCTGGGACAACAAGGTGGCTATACAAAATATCCTTATTTCCTGTGTCTTTGGGATAGCAGGGCTAAGGACCAACACTGGAGTAGAAGAAAATGGCATCTCAGAGATGCTTTAGTTTAAGGAGAAGCTAATATAGTTAACGAAGCATTGGTCGACCTAGAGAAAATAATATTACCTCCGTTACATATTAAATTAGGGCTGATGAAACAATTTCTAAAGGCCCTAGACCAGAATCATCCTTATTCTGAATACTTGTCCAGCAAATTCCCTGCACTTAGTAAAGAAAAATTAAAAGCTGGAATATTTGATAGGGCTCAACAATGTCATACGAGTATTAAAATGCATAACCTTCACAGCCACTTAGACCGTTTCCCAGAAAATCTTGGTGACCTTAGTGAGGAATAAGGGGAATAAAAACGACGGAAGAAAGGTATCGGGGGAGATGTGACACTCACATGATGGCGGATTACTGCTGGAGTTTTCAAAGGGACCGTCTTTTTAAAGCCATTGCAAGAACATCATATAAAAGGAAGTTTTTAGGTGACGCTGAATAGCAGATCTGTGCTGCGATACTGGTTAGGTTAGATGAAAAGTTAAGTTTTTTTTTGGCAGACATGTGTGATGATTTTTGTAAGTACATTATTGTACAATAAATATCTTACTTTTTATTAGTGTTTTGTTTATTTAATTGGTAGCAGCACTACATATATGTAGATAGTGTTGCGTTAAATTACCCTATATGTTAGAAATGTGATCTGTTATATTTCCTGAAAACGATCTGATGGAGCAAATCTGGTGGTATTTTTGGATTCAGCAGACCCAAATTACCTAGAAACAGTAAAACAATTTCCGGCAGCAAACTGTGTGTTTACCAGTGTAATATGCAAAACATTTTTGAGTATGTGTATATATATATATATATATATATATATATATATATATATATATATATATATATATATA